>NC_058414.1:82370772-82515113 GCF_002201575.2 Neomonachus schauinslandi
TGGGGGGGGTGGGGAAAGGCCCGCAGCTGAGGAGGTCCAAGGCCCAGGAGGCTGGCCTGTGGAATGAGCCTGCTACACGGAGCTTGAGGTCCCCCCAAATGAAGCCAGGGCTTGGAGTGGGCAGGGAGACAGGGAGCTGGGAAGGAGGTCTCAGGGATTGGGAGGAGTGCGCAGGGAGTCGGGAGGTGGCAGCACCTCGGAGTGCGGAGTGCGCGGAGGGCTGGAAGGCAGGCCCAGCAGGAGGGATGGAGTGTTTAAAGGTTGCAGTGGGGCGGGAGGGGAAGGCTGACTCACCCTTGGCCCTGTGGCTGAGCCTGAGATGCCCACCTGAGGAGCATGAGGCCCAGAGTGGGGAGTGACCTGCAAGACCCCCCAGCTCCCCAGCTAGTGGTGTCAGGGTTGGGGTATACAGCTCTCTGAGGGACAGCAGGCTGTCTTCCGGAGACAGTGTGACCCGTAGGCACCGCCTTCCCCATTTTGCAAGAAGCTTCGGTGCTGAGCCCACAGGCCTCCATCTGCCCTCCCTGCTGAAGGCAGCCTCCGGGTGGCGTGGGAAAGTGTCCAAACCTGCATGTGCCCACGCACAGGGATGGAACACCCTACCAGGTAGGACCAAGGGGCTCTGCCTCCATTGCACTGTGGCCCAAGCCCCGTCTCTCCTTCCTGGTATGTTCTTTGGGGGTTGCCCCCCTCACGAATGAAAGAGGGGTGTAGTGGGCATGGGGTTTGGTTTCTGATGGGCTGGGCTCAAATCCTGACTGTACCATTGCTAGCTCTGTACGCTTGCGCAGGCAGCTGCCTAAGTTCCAGATTTGTTACGTGCAAACAGGGGATGCCATACTTAGTCTACAATCTATAATTCCCTTGCCAGCAGCTGGCCTGCTCCCAGAACAGGGTCCGTGTGTCTCGGGTTCGGCAGGAAGCTGAGCCAGGGAGGTTTATGAGGGAATGCTCTCAGATCCACACCCAGGGAGCAGAGGGCCTGTCAGAGCTGGCCTGAGTCAGTAGCTGATGTCGTTTGCCTCGGGAAGGAGACACGACCAGGCAAGGTGACCCTCTTCAGTCAAGGACAGTTCCGGAAGAAGGATGGAGACTAACAGGGGGAGTCCTAACCTAAGAGGCTGGAAGGGAGCCTGAAAAGGGTGTGGGCTTCGGTGTTAAACATCTGGATTTAAACCCTACCCCTACCACTCACCATCCATGGGGGCTTGAGCAAGATCCCTGACTTCTGTGAGCCTTGCCTCACGTGTGAAATGGGAATAGTTGTGCCTACACGAGAGCTACATTTTGAAAGATGGAGTAGATGAGGTGATTAGGGAAGTGCCCTGCATAGCACGTAGAAAAGAATAATTCACCACAAAAATCATTTCTTTTTGAGATTCAGTCATACTTTCCTTTTTCTCATCTGCCTCTCCCTGCACAACTGAGCATAATCAGATGATGCCTCAAAATGTGTATGATTCAAACCCAAGGGCTCCCCGCACTGGGGCCCCCATCTGCAGGCCCCAACTGGAAGCTGGAGCCTCAGCAGGTACCCTCGCTCCTGAGCTCCTGAGAATAACTCCTGACCAGTGAGAACCCCGAGTTCCTTAAGCCTTCACAAAGGGCGTTCCCCTCCCCTGCTTTCCGAGCAGTGCCTCGCAGCGGGCAGAGCGGGGATTCCTTCTCCATTTCCCGGAAGGAGAACTGCCTTCTTTGCAGCAAATCCAACTTCCCAAGGTCACAGAGCTCGTGAGTGGCCAAGCTAAATTTCTTCCTGGAGGCCACAGTGTAATGGTTAAGAAGGAGCCCTCGGAGCCAGACTCACTGCCTGGGTTCAAATCCTGGCTGGGCCCCTTGCTGGCTGGGGAACCATGGGAGATGTGCTTGACCTCCTGGTGCCTCAGCTTCTTCATCGGTAACAATGGGGAAAATAATAGTTCCTATCTCACAGGCAGCTGCAGGAACAAATGAAGTGTCTGGAACAGGGCCTGCTCTTGTGTAAGCCCAGGCTAGGGACCGTGACTGTCCCCCCAGCCCACAACTTCACGTTGAAACACCACTCATCGAACTCCTCAGAACATATTAGTATTTCCAAAGGGCTTCCAAGGGGCCCACCTGAGTCCTAGGTCCTATACATGCTTGACTATTAAAAATCATGCTCGCTTCTTCTATCTTTAATTATTTCCCCCTATCGCCTGCTTCCCCACCACCTATAAACAGCAGTGTCCTCGCCCGCCCACCACGCTCCTGAGCTGCTACCATCCTTCCCTAACTCTTCCCCTGACCTGTCAACTCCTAACAAATAAAGTAAGATACCCGAGCCTCTTTGCCTGCCCCTCTGTCCTCCCCCACCCTCCTTCCAGCTGTCCACGGGGCTCCGCAGGTCCCCTTCCCGGAAGTGGCTTGCCTCTAGGGGGTCCTGCCCCCGAGCAGGGCTGGCATGCTGAGCGCCTCCCTCCCTGTTCCTTCTCCCATCTGAAATGGCTTTTTATTGTTTGCGGGACATTAGGTAGGAGGCCTAGTTTGTGTTTTCTTCCTTTAAAGGGTATTGAGTTTTGTTCTGGTAGAATTAAATTACAGGTGGACCATCTTGATCCAGGCAGGCTAGTATTTTTCTTTGCTGTGTGTTTTTTGGGTTTGGTTTGGTTTTGTTTTTCCTTTGTCTTAAGAGTGTGGTGCGGTCATTAGCCCTAAGGGGATCCCTCTCTGGGATCACTCCTGCATGCTGAAGTCCTCACTGAGGTCTTGCTACTTTCTGCTGGACTGGAACCCCATGAGCCCTGCGCGGCCCGCAGGAGCTCAGAATAGCAGCCCCTCGGCTGGGCTTGGTGGAGCCTCACCCTGGGTGTGGCAGCTCGGGCCTCGTAGAGGCCACCTTCTCCTTCCAGCACCCTCCCTGGGCCATCGTAGCCCTCTGCACGACCATGACGCAGCACCACAGGCTGAGTGGCTTCAACAACAGAAAGTTACTGCCCCCAGTTCTGGAAGCTGGAAGTGTCTCTGTGGGTCCAAATTCCCTCTTCTTAGGAAGACCCCAGTCAGATTGGTCAGGGTCCACCCTAACAGCCTCATTTTAACCTCACCCCTCTTTAAGGGCCTTCTCTCCAAATACAGTCACGTTCTGAGATCCCGGGCATTAGAGCTTCAACATGTGAATCTGTGGGAGACCCAACTCAGCCTGTGACGGCTACCCTGCCCCTCGGGTTCTAGCCCGTTCAGCAGACCTGAACTCTGGTCTCCGCTACCTGGCAAGTGCCTTGGTAGAAATCTGAGGCGAACGTGGGCCTCACCTCATGTATGTCCCTTCTGCCCAGAACGGCAGTCCTGTGCCGCCCATTACCCACTGACCGAAATCAGTGCCTGTCCAGCGACCGCGATGACTCGCGATGCCTCTTTCCTCAGCCGCATCTGTGAGGGTCTCTTCTTCCCTCCCTCATACCACAGTCAGGCTGTGGCTACCAGCAAGTGGCAGATGGTACGTTGGCCTCGCTCGCCCCAAGTGTCCCTCCCAGCGCCGCCCTGGTCTCCTCACCCTGGAGACCTTGGGTGGGGACCGGGTGGCAAACACCTTCCCCTTTACTTTTCTCACTGCCTTTCCCCCCCTTGGCTTTATTTATTGCCCTGGGAAGAAGAAAATCAAATTCCCACAGGAGGTGGGCTTGATGAGGAGACAGGCAGAGAGACCAAGAGAGCTGAGGACAGAAGGGGGAAGACAAAGGCCTAGAGAAGAGATCTTCCACTGGAAGACCAGTGAGGTTGGGGTGGGGAGGGAAGAGGGAAAGGAATGGAGGGAGCAGGGTGAGGACAGTGGCCGGCTTTTCTTCGGGGCTTCTTCACACAGCCGAGTCTGGATACGACCTTTGCAGAGTGAGAAACGTGACTTCTGTCCAACGTCCCAGGGCACTACAGGGGCCCAGGGACCCAACTCACTAAGAGTAGAGGAGACCTGAAGGCAAGTTTATTCCGTGACTGTGGGTGGAAGGGGGTAAGCAGCAACCTTGCAGGGCCTGCCAGACCCTTGCTCGGCAACTGCCCACTGCCGAGTCAAGAACCACAGCCCAGAAGGCTGTGCTGGTCACCAGGAGACTTCCTGGCAGCCTGGAATGAGGTCACAATGTGGTGACAGGGCCTGGAGCCAGAGCAACGGAATGGGCCCTCCCTCCTGGAGATGCAGGCCTCCTCCCTTACAGGCTGGAAAACTGGCCTGAGCCTCTGTTCCCGCTTCCCTGCCCCCAGACTCCCTCCAGACCAGCTTTTCTGCTTACGTTTGCTGAGAACCAGCTCCCTGTCACTGGGACATGCCACTCCCCACAGTTTGGAGCCCAGTCCATCTCAGAGGGCCTCTGCGGGCAGGTCCAGCAGCACAACGGCCTGGACCACAGATAGGGGCCCACGTGCTCCCATGGGTGCCATTTTCTGTTGCTTCTTGCCCCCTCTGAGTTCAGAGGGTGATGCCTGGTCTCCACTTCGAAATGGGGAGGAGAGTGCTCTCTCTGCACATGTGGACATCTGACCTTTGGGAAAAGGTTTTTTCTCCTGGAAGTCAAATCCTGGAGAACCCCAGGGAAGTGTGCTGGCTTTCAGATTTTGAGGCCCTGTCCCCAGAGTCCAGGTTCCCAGATACAGACAGTTCAAATGGGTAGAGTGGGCAGAGGAGGTTGGATTTCTATTAACATCAGAAAGAAACAAATCAGGACACTCTAAGATTATTAATAGAATGAGAGTCTATAAACTGCAGTACCTCAATTCGTACACTATTCAGGGTATACAATAGTTATTTTTATCTAAATTATTTCCTGAACAAGAATAAGACTCAGATGTTAAATTAAACAACTGTAACTCTATTTAGTTTCATTTTATGGTTAATGAAACCATGAGGACAATAAGAACTTACAATAGACCCGAAAATATTATTACTGCGCTGCTAAAAAGGATGGTCCATAAGTTAATGAGTAAAACTTGAATAAGAAATATTCCTCTTTTAACACGAGTGAAGAAAATGTAAATATTAAAGGGAGAAAATTACAAGGGACAACTTGTTACCAAGCAGGTGACAAATCAAGAAGCATGAAGCTAACATGAAGAAAGGCATATAAAGGTGATTCAGCCAGCGAGGAAGGTCACGATATAAAAATGCCTCATGTTTAGCAGGAGTTCTTGGCGTGGGTATAGCTTGGATGCATATTTGAGGATGCCACGTCCTGGAACTCTCTGGGAAGCGGGGGTCAGCTGGGGTGGTGGCAGCAGGGACACACAGCCCTCCCTCCCTGCTTTCTTCCTTCCCCCATTCCATCAACACTGACTGTGGGTGCTGGGCTTACAACAGCCAACCAGACAGACAAGACGTCTGTCCTCGTGGGTTTTCAGTCCGGTGGGACAGGCAGACATGAAACAAGCCAACAACAAATCACACTAATAGCAATCTATTTGCAAAAGGAGATGAAGTGCTGGGAAGAAGGACGGGGTGCTCTGCAACAGACTAGCAGAGTGGATTTAATTTGGGTGCTCGGGAAAGGTCTCTCCGAGGGAGAGAGAATGCAGCTCCGTGCTGCAGGCGGAGTGGGAGTTGTCTGGGGGGAGAGCGGGAGGGCCAGCGTTCCTGGCAGAGGGGACAGACAAGGGCAAGGCCCGAGGCAGGCTTGGCGTGCTCAAGGGGCTGGAAGAACGCCAGCGAGGCTGGGACATCAGGACAGAGGGACAGACTGATGCAGGAGAGGAGCCTGGGAGCTAGGTAGGGGCGGGTCATTTAATTTGAAAAGTGCTAAGAAACCATTTAAGGATTTTTTTTTTTTTTTAAGCAGGGGAGGGACATGAGGAGATTTACATTTAAATAAAATGACTGTGGCTGCAGAGAGGCGAGTGGAGTGAGTAGGTAGGAGGCTACTGTGGTCAACAAGGTCACGAGGGCAGGGACGTGGGTAAGGCAGGGGCCAGGGGCAGGAGGAGCAAGTGGGTGGATTCCAAACACATTAAGGAGTCCGACATTGAGACGTGTTTTGAAGTGAGGGGTGAGGAAGTGGAGGTGCTGGGGAGGGACATGAGGAGATTTACAAATTTTGGCCTTGACTGTGACTTTTCTCCCCAGCGCCCGCTCCCACAAGGCCTCCGTGGTGAAGCCTCCTAGGCTCCTTGTCCTCACCTCCCCCCAGCCTGGGAGAGCTGCCCCTTCCTGGGCGGCCCCAAAGCACTGAAACCCTCCTCTGGAGCCCATCACTGCCTGCCTTGCCCACCACCGTTCGCGCTGGTGCCTTGGGCAGAGGTGTCCCGGGAAGGAGATGGGGCTCCCAGGGAGGCCGGCGAGCTCCGTGCAGGATGAGTCTTGTTTGAACGCCTCCAGCATCCAGGGGGCCACGTCTATACCTCCTTTTATGCTGGGAGCTCCCAGACGGCAAAGTCTGTGGCAGTTGGCGTCTGCCAGGTGAGCAACCGAGGGGCAAATCAATGGCCCAGGGCCTGTGTTGGGGAATTCAGGAAAGGGATTGGGAATCTGAGGGGACGGTGGGCTCCCGTGGGGTCGGTCCTTCTGGGCAGTGGTCCAGGCAGAAGAGCTGGGAGGACAGCAGGGGCTCCGGCTTCTCCATCCTCACCCTGCCGACCAGAATGCTGGAGGCTCCCTCCCCCACTCCCATCAGCAGGAGAGTGGCCCAAGGAGAGCAGTTCTGAGGAGCTGGTCCACCAGCCTGTGTGGCATTAGCGGGACCAGGAGAGAGCAGCCGGGGCCCTCCTCCTGTGAGCCATTGCATTGTTCCCGCTTTCCAGATCCCAGGAGGGAGCCTGGGGAGGCAAGACTCTCAACAAGGTACACAGCTTATTGCCGGAGGGTCAGAGCAGCTCGGCCAATCCTGGCGGAGGGGGGGGGGGGGGGGGGGCCAGGAGTCACGGACGGGACTGACTTTCAGAGGCAGAGCCTGGGAGGGACTTGAAATGGGGGTGCACCCTGGGGGGTTGCAGTTGCCTTGGATAAGCTCACTGAGGGCTGAGTGTAGAGGGAGAGCAGAGAAGGCACAAGGCCCCCAGCTTGCTCTGGTCCTGGGGGTCTGGGGGGGTTGAGGAACAGCCCCCACACAGGGCGCCGCCTGAAAGGAGCAGCCGGGGGCGGGGGGGCAGCAGGTGCAGGGCAGGGCATTCGCGGGGCCCGGGAAGAAGGTGTTCCCAGGAGGACAAGTTGACCCCCTGTGTCCAAGGCTGTCAATAGGTCGGGTGAGATGAGCTCTGAGAAGCAACCACTGGGCTTAGCCGTGTGGACATCATGTGACCTTGACAGGAGTGGTCTGGGGACCAAAGGGATTGTGGGGGCCTCAGGAGAGAGTACAGGGTTGGGGGGACAAATGGAATAGCAAATAGACTCTGAGGGGTTTTGCCTTGAGGTGGGCAGTAGCTAAAGCCCTCTGCAACCGCGTGGCCAGGGGAGGGCTTTGGTTAGGGTGGCAGTGATCTGAGGGGGCACTGACCATCCAGTAGGGAGCAGGCGGTAGCCCGCTGACGTCCATGGGGTGGCCAGAAGGGCGGGATCCAGGCATAGGGGAGGGGTGGGCCTTAGACAGGGGCAGATGGTTCAGGAGAGACCAGAAGGGGAGGAGGTCAAGGGGCACCCGGGGGGGGGGGGGCAGGTGGGCAGATGTGGTAGCAGGAGCATGAGATGTTTCCATTTGACCCAGACACGGGGTATTATGCCCACTTTAGAGGTGAGGAAACAGGTACAGAACTTGGCCTGAGATTCGAGGGCGCAGAAACTGCCCTAGACCTTGGTGGGGGGTGGGGGGGAAGGAAAGAGAGTCTGGGAAGGAGGGGACAGAGGGACCATCACACTAGTCTGGTTGGGCTGTGTCCTGGAGACCAAGGGCTTTAGAGTCAGACAGACCTGGTTCAGGCTGGGTCTCAGCCCCTCACTAGCTGCAAACAGACCAGTCTCAGCAGCCCCCCGCCCCCGCCCGCCCTGTAAGGGGGTAAGGGGGCGTTAACTGTATCTACTTCCTCAGGGCACTGTGAGGAACCAGGGAGCAGCCCTGTGCTGGCCTCTAGTGAGCCCTGGACTCACCTGGAAGTGCCTTCAGTGCAGGCAGCAGCCTTGGAAGAGGAGGCCTTCCGTGATGCCAGAGACAGAGCACCCTGGGGTGCGGCGAGCGGAGGAGCCCTGAGCCAGCGGGGAGGGGCTGGGCTTACTCCCTGTTGGCCCTTACCAGCCCTGCCCCGTGCGCGGTCCAGTCCCCAAGGCCTGTATGGTTCGGCTCGAACCCACCAAGTGTGCCTTTCTCCACCCCCTCAGTGTGTCCTCTTGCTGGTTCTGGCACAGGCCACAGCTGGGGAAGGGGGGCAGGAGGGGCAGGACGGAATGGAGTCCCAGGAGATCCCCAGGAAACCGTGCTGGAGGAGGGGGAGAAGCCGAGGACTCTCACTTGGAGTCACTGCCGGGTGTGGATTCCCTGGGCCAGTGGCTGAGCATGTAGGAAGGGGCGGCCTGCACCCTGGGTGGGAAGGGGCCTCCTTTCTTCCTCCTGAGAGCAAGCTCGGGGTCTGAGAGCAAGCTTGCTCCCGGCTCCCGCGAGGCTCAGGCCCAGCCCTGCAGAGGCAGCATGGATACCTGTCCAGGTAGGGTGCTCCCTGCCCCTCGGCCGCCCAGTGCTCTCCGCCGCAGGTGGCCGAGTGCCCCAGGCTCTCCTCTATGGCCACCGGTCCCACATTCTGGTCTCTTTCCTGGACCAACCTCCGGAGCAGGGCTGGTATCTCCAAGGGGGCCCAGCTTACCAGCCCGGGTTGGGAGTCTGGGAGGGCATGAGGGCCCAATTTCTCTGGCAGGACCCAGTGCCTCCTCAGCGGCTTCAGGAAAAGCCCAGCACACACCATCCCATCCTGAGCTGTGCAGTGGACGCCAGGCGAAGCTACCCATTCTGCAGACCTGCCAGGTTGGCTGTCCCACAACTTCCTCCACACCTGGGCGGCTGTGGCCTGGAGGGGGCGGGGGGTCCTCCAGGTAAGGCAGGTAAGCACCAGGCCAGGCTCAGGGACTTCTGGGAAGTGTGGGTGACTTTTATTATGGAAGCCAGAGAGCACTGAGATGGGGAGTGGAGGTGGCGGGGGGCTTGGCTGCCCCCTTTGTGGAGCCATTCATTTGACGGGCAGGGGAGGCTTCATCAGACTAAGCCACTCAAACTCAACTCCCGCCTCCAACCCCTGCTTTTGCCATAACAATCTCATCTGCTGAAAGCCAAGGGCATTGTCAGAACAGACTGAACACCCATGCCTACAAGTTCACAGGTGTCTGTCCCCAGAAGTCTCATCCAAGATGACATCCTGGGACTGGTGTTTTGTGACTCCGGGAGAGTCCCCAGGGCGACCCGGGTGCCCTGATGCTGTGGACCAAGGACAGTGTTAGGTCGCGTGGGCCCTCCCCCAGTAAGCATGGAGGCTTCATAACGTGTCAGACTCTCTGACTGCACCTCGATCACAGCAGGAGACGAAAATGCTCCAAGGTCAAGGAGAATCCAGGGAGGCATTTGCCCTGAAGGGGAGACGGTGCAGGTTTAAACAGCCCCTTGCCTGGGAGCACACTGCAGTTCTCCCAGCTCGGCTAGCCCCCCTACAAATCCCAGGTAAGAATTAGGCTGTGACCTTGGGTGGGTGGAGGGAGGGATTACACTGGGATTTCTGCTGCCTGCCTGCTTCCTGGGGCTCTCAGCTCCCTCCTTCTCTCTCCTCCCTTCAGGTCCTGGCTCGGTCTCCCCACGGAGCAAGCAAGCTGAGCCCTGGAGGGACACCCACCCTCCCCTCCTGCCCTCCTGCCCGAGGGCTGCAGTCTCCTTTGGATCTTTTTGCGGTCTGGGCTTGCTGTTCCTCTCAACAGTAGTCAGGAAGCCCTTACCCCAAAAAGTATCTGCGGGAGGCCTTGTCTACAGGGGGGATGTCCCCCCAGGGGCTTCAGGTGGGTCACACACCAAACTCACAGATGAGGGACAGCAACAAGGGAAGCCATCAACTTGTCTTTCCCCTAGAGCCGCTGGTTGGCCTCAGGAAAAGTGCTGAGCCTCTCTGTGCCTCGGTTACACATTTAATCATTTATCTGTGTGCATTGTCTAGTGGGAGATTCCACAAGGTAAGAAAGAACACAAGAGTGGCTCAATTAACGGTGTGGATGCTGTGTTGGTGGCTTAACTCTCAGCCTGCTGTCCTCTATTTGTAGACCGTCTCCCTCTGGGATCCTTTTGGGGAATTACCTCTCCCACCCCGTGGGCACTCCGGGTGGGATTGTCACTCAAGGCATCTTGCCTTCTCCTGTTCTCCTTGGATACGAGACCCAAGGCAGGCCTGGGAATTAGAATCATGTGGAGAGAGGCAAGACTGGGAACCCAATGATCCCAGCAGCTGTGCTGAGGAGAACACTGAGCTTGTGCGTCCTTCGTCCCCTGAACTGCCCAGTGTCTGCCCTTCCTTAGCCTGGACCTTCAAGTGCCCCCTTAAGCTGGTGAACCACCCCCAAATCCTTCCAATAACATCCTCATTGTTCTAGTTAAGCAGTCAACACTGTTGCTTGCCTCGGGATACAGAGACCTCTAGGGACAGGAGGTGGGATTGCTTACCCTGGAGAAGGAGGGGACAGGCTGGCCTGGGGGACCTGTTCTCATCCTTAGGGGAGGCCCGCTTGGTGTCAGTCCCCAGGGGGCAGGGGACGGAGCAGAGGGTGGGGACCCCATACAAGGCCTGTGTTAGGCCCAAGGAAAACATTCCCAAAGGTGAGAACGATGTTGGGATGAAGGACAGAGCAGGACCTAACACTATGGAGAAGTTTAAAATAAAGGAACATCCAGGAAGGGTCTTCACTTTCTCAAGGAGGGAGAGGATGCGTTCTGACAACGGCAGGTCACTGTGGCTCACCTGTCCCTCCTGCCAGGTGCCGGCTGCCTGGAGATCAGCACTGCAGTGAGGCCGTGGTAGGTCAGGGATGGCCACGCAGACCTCCATCTCACCTCCCGCCGCCAGGAGAGGGCCCCGGGGGCCTGCGTATCCTCCACCCAGGAAAGGCCGAGCTCCTCTACCCCGCCTTCTCTGGAATCCTCCTAGCCCACCCCAGTGGCTGCTGTGCCTGGGCAGTCCAAGGTGAGGGGCACAGTGTCAGGCCGCCCCGAGCCCATTACCGGGTACAGGTCACACCAGAGCCACGGCCTGCAAGAAACAACGCAGCTGGGAGGTGCCTTCCCCATGCAGAAGCCGCCAAGGGGCAGGTCTAAGCCAAGGCCAACAGGTGAACTGGTGTGTGGCCCACACTGAGTTCCAAGGTGCTGAAGGGGCCTGAGTGGGGGCTGTGGGCTCTCAGGAAGGCGGGCTGGGTGGATGGGCCGAGCAGCAATTACAGGAGGTGTGGGAGATAAACTCAGCCCCCACCTGGGAGCAGCCGGACACCAGTGGGAGAAGGCTGGATGGCAGCAGACGAAGACTGCAGGGCCGACCAGTGCCTGTGTCTGACGAAGCTCCTGCCCCTGGTGCCACCCTGACCTCCCTCCCCAACCGGGCTGCAAAGCAGGTCTTGATCCGCCACCTGCCCACCAGGGGGATGTGTATGCAGCTCAAGGGCGGCATCGTGTGGTCAGAATGAGGTAGTGAGCCCCACCGCCTCCAAAGAGCTCCAGTCATAGGTCCCTCCACCCGTGCGCAGTCCCACCCTGGGCTGGACTCCGATCTCGCCTCCTACAGATCTTCCCACAGAACCAGAGTTTCTTTGAGGAGCAGTCCTGAGGGGCGCAGAGCCTTAGAGGGATGGTGGAGAGAAGAGAGAGAGATGGAGGGAGAGAGGGCGAGGGGGAGGGGAGATGGGAAGGAAAGGTTTCAGGAGGGAAGGAGCCCCTCAGTGAGGGTGTCTGCACCCCAGGTCCGTCTCCTGGGTCTAAGCCACCTTTCAAAGGGACTTTCTAGGTGCATGTCTAGGTGCCTAGCCCCTCCCTTGAGCCCCTCAAGCTGCAACTGAAATCTCCTGCCACCCTAGGGGACTTTCCCCCCTACCCCCGGGGAAGGGGAATGGGGCCCAGGAAGAGGGCGTCATTTAGAAAAGGTTCCTGTTTCCAATGTTAATGCAAAGAACCTGAACTTCAGAATCAATCAGATCTCGATACAAATCGCAGATCCTCCCTGTATTAGCTGTGTAAACTTGGGAAAGCCCTTTACCTTCTCTGCTTCTGTGTCCTCATTGGTAAAATGGGGATATCATCCCCACCTTGCAGGGGTGAAGAGGGGCCGCTGTCAGCACAAGGAGTGGTCACTACCCTATCAGCTCCGGGGAGGTATCCGCCTGCTGCCTGTGCGTTGCGACATCTTTCTGCACGTGTGTGCATGTGTCCATCTGGCAATAGATGGTTTGATTGAAACGGGCCATGGTTGCATGCCCCTGTGTAACCCACCCAAGGAGAGAGGAGGTGTGCTGAGAGCCTGAGTACCGTGGCCAACACCGACAGGGTTGGAGTAAGTCGACAACGATGGGGAAGGGGGCTGGGGGGCATAAGGCTGCTAGAGCTGGAGGGACAAAGGCTGAGGCTTTGGGAGACAGAAGGGGATGGGGGAAGTAGCACGGAAAGGGTGAAAGAAAGTCAAGAAAGGAACAGAAGAAGGGAGAAGCGTGCATGGCAATGTGGGGGCTGTGTCCCCCTCTCGGGGGCTGTTCGAGGTGCCAGGGCAGCAGCATCCAGCCAGGGTGCCACTGAGCCACACCGCTCGAGTGTCCTCTCATGCGTCTCCTTCCTTCTCTGGGCTGCAACTTCTGCACCTGGAAAATGAGAAGAATGTGCTGGCTTCTTTCTCCCAGCCATCTCCTCCTCTCCCAGCCCCACCTCCCAGGCAGGCCGGGATGGGGGTCCCACCAGCTGTCCTTGGGGTAGGAGCTGTGAGGGCACCGGAGGGTGTGCCAGCCGAGGGTGGGGGCAGGTTGAGCACGAACAGGCTCTGGGAGGAAGGAGTCAGAGAAATTATCAGCGATGAAGACCTATAGGTTTCCCCAAAGTATAATTTGAATAGAAATGTCAAGCGCACCTGGAGTTATTATAGCCTGTAATCCTAATGACACAGTCCTATATACCAACATGATAATATCCGGAGTGGGTATGGCAATGCTGCCTCGCATTAATCCTGCCTTTCTCCCCCACGGGTTTGCTCATCCCCAGCGCCTACAGAGCCTCCTTTGTTCTTCCCAGAGGCAGCCCGTGCAGATCTGCCTGGGTAGACACAGTGGGAGGATCAACATGCTCCCAGAATGGAGCTGTTGTGTCACGAGTAGGGGCATGGACAGTGTCATTTGGTGCTTTCATTTTTTAAAAAAGATTTTATTTATTCATTTGAGAGAGAGAGAGAGAGCATGAGCAAGGGGGAGGGGCAGAGAGAGAGGGAGAAGCAGACTCCCAACTGAGCAGGCAGCCAGATGCAGGGCTTGATCCCAGGATCGTGAGATCATGACCTGAGCCGAAGGCAGACGCTTAGCTCACTGAGCCACCCAGGGACCCCTCGGTGTGACCTAAGTCCCCTGGAAGCTACTGAGCCCCACCATCAGCCTCCCTCTTCTTCTCCACTCTCCCTCTCTAGCATCATTTCCTTCTCTCAGTCCTCCTTCCCCATCTCCTCTTCTTTCCTAGCATCTATGCCTTGTTCTGCAAGGGACACCCTCAGACACAATTCTTTCCTTCTGGAGCCCTTGGGGTTAGTGGGTACTCATCCTGCTGGCTATGCTCCTTGGCTGCAGGGTTTGGGGCTGGGGAGGGGGAGAGACTGTTGCATGAAGTGGGAGCAGCATGGTTAGGGGTTGGTGGGCAGGGGTCTTTCAGAATAGGGCACAGAACATCCAGGCCAGTGCACCACCTCAGGATGGACCCTGGGCTTGTTTTATCTACAGCGTAGCCCATGCCAGTCCCTAGGACTTAAAGCCAAGGTTGCACAACTCACACAATCCAGGAATCCTTTCCCAAATCCCATGTTCAGCCTTGTAGAACAGCAGTTCTGGAAGTGCGGTCCCTGTACCAGCAGCTTCAGCATCACCTGGGATCTTAGTAGAAATGCACCTTCTCAGGCCCCACTGCCAAGGGTATGCTGGAGATGGTTTGTATCGCCTTGGGAGACCCAGTTGAGTGCATTCCCTCCCCATCTCCACATTTAGTGACAGTCACGTTGAGGGCTTAAAATCAGCCATCGTGGGAATATTTACACCATGGGAATTGGCAGACACCGCAAATCAGGGCTTATTTTTCTTTCCGGGAAGAGTTTCCAGCACACCATTGGACCTCGTCCACACCTACTGAATCAGAAACGCTGGAGGTGGGACCCAGCAGTCTGTGTTTTAATAAGTTTTCCAGATGAACCTGATGCACAGTCAAGTTTGAGAACCACTGTTCTAGTTGGTTAGCACTGGCAGAATCATGAGAGAGATGGGAAAAAACTAGGGGGTTGGGGATAAAAAAAAAAAAAGGAGGGGGGAGACGTTGGGTAGCCAAAGAGTAAGGCTTTGCAAGGAAACTTTGGGGAAGGTGAAGAAAGAAGAAAGTAAACCGGACACTGGGCCTTCCGTCCCAGCAGAAGGGCAGCCAGGCACTTGGCAGGTAAGCCTTCCCGGATAGAGATGAGCCCTCCAGCCCCGGCACCGGGAAGAGGGGCTGAGGAGGTTCAGGTGCAGCCTATTTGGAATGCTCTGTTTTTTTCAGATAGCTGGATGAGGGAGATGAAGTCAATCACTCCAAGTCACGAGATCAGGAGGGCGTGGAATAATTGGCTGGAAAAATGCCCCTCCAGATGATATTTCTGCAGCTCAGAAGAAGACATTGACAAGCAGTTCATTGCAGATACAAAGAAGGGAAATTCTGAAAAGCTTCTTTCACAGAAGAGATGGAAATGCAAAATCACAGCACCATATCCATTACTACTCGTGTAAATGTGTGCAAAATGCCATGGGAGACTTCTTTTCCTTTTTCCAATGTTGAAATAGTTCAAGCATACAGAGAAATACAAGAAGTAATATAACAAAAGCCTTGGAACCACCACCAGAAATAGCAAATATTAACATATTGCCACTTTCATGTCGGATTCTTTATTTTTTTTAAGATTTTATTTATGCATTTATTTATTTATTTATAGCACATGTGAGCAGGGGAAGGGGCAGAGGGAGAAGGAGAGAGAGAATCTCAAGCAGATGGACGCCGAGCTGAGCACAGAGCCCAAAGTGGGGCTTGATCTCATGACCCTGAGATCATGACCTGAGCAGAAACCAAGAGTTGGTCACTTAACCGACTGAGCCGCCCAGGCGCCCCTCATGTCGGATTCTTTAAAAATAAAAATAATAATAATAATACAACCTTACATGGGCGCCTGGGTGGCTCAGTCGTTAAGCGTCTGCCTTCGGCTCAGGTCATGATCCCAGGGTCCTGGGATCGAATCCCACATCGGGCTCCCTGCTCAGCGGGAAGCCTGCTTCTCCCTCTCCCACTCCCCCTGCTCGTGTTCCTGTTCGTGCTGTCTCTCTCTGTCATATAAATAAATAAAATCTTTTAAAAATAATAATAATAATAATACAACCTTACAGACGTGGCAAAGTCCCCTTTGCCTCCCTTTTCCTTCCTCCAAAGATGCAGGAGCTGTCCTAAAATTGATGGATATTCTTCTCATAATGTGTTCATATTTTATCACATATGAATTACTCATAAACTATACCTAACAATGTTTTAAGTGCTTCTCAATTTACGTAAGTGGCGTCACACTGAACCTATCATTCTGGAACTTGCTTTTTTCACCTAACGTGATGTTTCTAAGGTCTGCTTGTGTCGCTGGGTGAAGATCTAGCTCATTCTTTTTAACTGATGAATAACATTAAACTGTACAAATAGACCACAGTTCATCCATTAACCTACTGATGGACATTGAAGTTATTTCTAATTTTTCCCTTGTCACAAATTATTCTCCAGTGAACATCCTTGAGCTTGTTTCTCTAGAGTATGTCCCTAGAAGTGCTGCTGCTTACCCTTGGGAGAACACATTCCCAGTTATACACATGTTGCCAAATTGCTCACAAGCTTGGCTGAACCAGTTCATACCTTCACCAACGTGGATACGATACATCCTAACATGTTCCTTCTTCCATGTGCTCTTGGGTTGTATGCTTTCCTGAATGTAAAAGCAATTATAAAGATTTTTCTAGTTCATTTCTGACCTTTCTCCTCCTACCTTTACTTTCTCTTAAAGGCTTAAGTTCTTCAGACATGAATTCTTCCACCACCAGGGTTTTCCAGATCCTGAACCCAGTGGCCCAGAAGAAATGACTGGTATGTGCATTGTAAGGTGACGTTATGTGTGTGTTCGTTCATGTGTGTGACTCTGTCTGTGTCTGTATGTGTAGCTCTGTACCAAAGCCAGCAAGAGGATGGACTGGGAAGGGCAGGTCTTTTACGGTGTCTTCTCAACAATGCATAAAACCGGGAGAAGAGTACCCAGTGCGACTTAGAATCTACTCTCATACTCCAGGTCCTTTCCTCTCCCTCTCTTATTTGGTGTGGGTTAGGGAGAGACCTGTCCCAGGATGTCACCCTACTGCTCCATCCTCCCTGCTCCCTGATCCCCACCAACCTCCAAATACTTCCTAAGCCATGGAAACACATGGGAGAGGGAAAGAGGGGTGCTGTGTGAGGGAGGGGCAGTCCCATGTGATCCATCTGGGGGAAAGGGCTGACTTTTTGGCCCTGAGTCTAACAGCTCTCTGTCCATGCCAAGGGCTGCCTCCTGCATCTGGGCCTGTAGGATTGGGAGAGCTGCCAAAATCCTAGACTGGGCAGTGACAGAGGACAAACTAGATCCTGGCCACTGACCCTGACCCTCAGCCCAGGGCCATACAGAACCGGTCTGGGGTGCCTTCCCTCCTGGGCCCTGAAGCAGGGAGCCTTTAAGGCCTCTGAAATAGACTTGAGAAGAGAGGGGATAGATTGAAGGGACCACCACAAAATCACCTGTCTCACACTAAAAACATTTCAAGATGCAGGACCCCAAGGTGAGGGAAAAATTTCCAGTCACAGTTCAGTGGAAGTATGGAGGGCCCTGATCCAAGGACTATTTTTGAATGGGATTTTTTCCCCTCAATACTTTATTTCTTTTTTTTTTTTAAGATTTTATTTATTTATCAGAGAGAGAGCACAAACAGGGGGAGTGGCAGGCAGAGGGAGAAGCAGGCTCCCCACTGAGCAAGGAGCCAGATGCGGGGCTTGATCCCAGGACCCCGGGATCGTGACCTGAGCCGAAGACAGATGCCTGGCAGACTGAGCCACCCAGGGGCCCCTTACCCTTAACACTTTAAACAGTGTTTGTTCGTAGGGGGTACTGTGTTTATCCCTTTTCAAAAATATGAAGCCCGAAACCCTTGGCTTCCTTGTTCCACAGACTCTTTTGGCCCTAAACAGCTTGCCCTTATGGGCAACAGGTGGCTTACTTCAGGCTGGAGGACATCCGTGTGCCAAGAAGTTCCCAGCAGAGACCTCACCTCGGAGCCCTGGTTCACCAGCCAATGAAGATGAACGGAGGTGACGTCAGTACATCCTGTTTCCCAGCCCAGCCCAGCCCGAGAGGATGGGACCAAGTGAGGAAAAGAGCCAATGTAAGTGACGGATGCCATGACCGATGTTGGTAAAGAAGTGGGGTAAGGCAAATGAGTCAGCAGCAAGTTTAAGCAATGAAAATTGCACCACAGGGTGTTTCTCAAATTCTTGTCTACTTTTAGAAAATATGCAATACCATTCAGTTGAGCGTCTTGATTCTGAAATAGCTACAGAAAATGTTAAAAATGCTGTGGGTGCACTAACACACACAATAGTTAACAATTGTGCTGCGCGCCCCTCAGCAAATCTTTAAGGCTGGCTGTTCTTAGTTTCCTCATCTGTAATATGAGGGGAATGCGTGAAAAATGTCTCTGGAGATTCCTTCCAGTCTAACATTCTGTGATTTGGTATTATGCTCACATTCTTAATTCCCAGGCTGGGTGTACACAATGCCAAGACCACAAGTCAATTCAGTTAGTGTGGACAAAATGTCCTCTCCAATCAATTCTTTGGCACAGTGTCGATAAAACAACTAGTTAATTGACACAATTTTTTATTTCACAACTGGCTTCTCTGGCATCTTCTCGACCAGTCCCTCCAGGGGGGTGTCCTGACATGCTGCATGTCTGGAGCAGTTATAAGGTGTGCCCCGGGCAATTCTCTATTACTAATGAACTACTGAGGTTTTGAAATGATTGGTGAATTTTTTGTCAATTAGAAGATGTCAATGTATCCCTATGATAATGCCCATGTCACTCACTTGCACTCTGATGTTCTGCCCTATAAGGAAGGAAAAGGGGTGGACTTAAAGCTTCCAGACAGGGATTGCCTGTAGCCCTGAGCCAAATCAGGGATGCCCAGGGGAGGTTGTCATGTGTCGTGCATGTGAGTATCATCCATCACCTGGAACGTGGCATTTGAGGACGACTGATAGAGACTCCTGACACATAGTTAGACAGCAAGTCACTGGAGACCTGGGCCCCGGAACAATCTGATCTAGATGTGGACTGCTGGCAGTATCCCATGATCCAGCTGCAAGCCAATGGAGAAAGAAAGCATTGAACAGAGTACAAAATGAAAGGCCTGTCTCTTGGTCCAAAAAACATTATTTCACCATAAGCTGCTCATAGCTGGGGAGGGGGAAGGGGTGTGAAATAATGTTTACTGAGCATGTACGTGCCAAGTCCTGTGTCAGACACTCATGGCAGGTTTCAATGCTACCCGCCGTGTAACTTTCTGTTCTCGGCTGTCCAGTGGGATTTGCACTTCCTCCCCATTGTGGTTTGGAATATTCATGTAATACTCGGGCCATGAGTTGTGAGTAGAAGCAATGTGTGTCGATTCAATGCCGGGGCATGTGAGTGGTAGTTTTAGACCCTCCAAAGCTTTCTCTCCCTCTACCATGGGGGCTGGCAACAGACAGTGGCATTTCCATCATCAGCCTGAGTCCTGAGCGGCTGTGGAGCAGAGCCCCCGGCCAACCGTGATGCATGTGAATTACACATCACATGGGAGGATATCACAAAACTTGGTTGTGGGGTGCCTGGGTGGCTCAGTCGGTTAAGTGTCCGCCTTCAGCTTGGGTCATGATCCCAGGGTCCTGGGATGGAGCCCCATGTCGGGCTCCCTGCTCAGTGGGGAGCCTGCTTCTCCCTCTGCCTGCTGCTCCCCCTGCTTGTGCTCTCTATCTCTCTGTCAAATAAATAAAATCTTAAAAATAAATAAAAAAAACTTTAAAAAATAAAAGCCACTAAGATTTTAGGGTTGCTTGTTACTATAGCACAACCTAATTTTATGCTGACTGATACAATGTTTTATATCACATAGTAACATAGTGAGAAAATGTGAGCTTTTGAATTAAAAAGACTTGACTGGAATCTTAACACTTAATGACCTTGAACAAATCCATAACTTCTCTGGGTCTCAGCTTCTTCATCTATAAAACAGTAGTGATGATTCCTATCTCATGATGTTATTAGGTTTGGAAATAGTATTTATAAAGTACCTAGCACAGGATTTGGCACAGAGTAGATGTTCAACTGTAAATTATTTTAATTTCATTAATTCCTCAAAATAGGCCTATGAGTAAACAGAGACCACAGGAGTATAAGAGAAGAGATAATTCGGGCGCCTGGGTGGCTCAGTTGGTTAAGCAACTGCCTTCGGCTCAGGTCATGATCCTGGAGTCCCGGGATCGAGTCCCGCATCGGGTTCCCTGCTCGGCGGGGAGTCTGCTTCTCCCTCTGACCCTCCCCCTCTCATGCTCTCTGTCTCCCATTCTCTCTCTCAGATAAATAAATAAAAAAAAAAAAAGAGAAGAGATCATTCATTATTGATGTTTCGAATGCCATGCTATGTTATGGAGAGCCCTGTGAATGTGTGAAGTTATCTGTGCCCATCCGCCCCTGAGCTGAGAGAAGCTCTAGAATGGAGAGGTGGCCCCAAGGATACCATTTCCAATTTAGCCTTTCTGTTGCCAGAGGAAAGGCAGATTTCACCTACAGAAGTGATTCTTGATACCTTCGGCATATAAAATAAAAATATGACAGGGGTGTAGGCTAGTATCACTGTTAACGTCACTGAAGCTTGTTATCCCACCAAGCAAGGTGCCAGACGAGGTCTTTCCCAAAGGTCCCATGAGCTAAACTCTTCTCTCAAATCAACGTATTAGTAGCATCATGCCCACTTCGCCAGCTCAGCCAGGACCCAGGAATAATCGGAAGAGCAAAATGCAGAGGAATGGAGAGGAGGAGAATATACATGGGGCGGGGAGGGGGAAATTGAGGGGCCCTTTCCCTCCTCCTGATCCCCACCAAGCCTGGCCTGATACAGCAGCAGGGGCATGACCGGGCGGGAAGTGGGGGGACCGTCCCTTCCCTCCCCACGCTGGTCACTCTGAAAACCATTCCGTTCCTGAGCCAAAACTTGCTACAATTCCCACTCATATTCAACTCAGTGGAGTATGATGCCTCCAAACCCCGTTATCTCCAAGGTCTGCTCCCAGATCTCTTTTCCTCTGAGATGCTACACCATGGCCACAAACTTGGTATTATGACCTACGTAATGTTTTACATAACATGGTAACATAGTTACTCTGGAGCCCTGTTGAGTTTCTCAATTCTGACTCTGGGACGGAAGCTCTCTGGACATATCCACATACATGGCGTGCAGACAGTCAGGACCCCAAGGAAGACCTGATGACCCTGTCATCAGCAGTAGGTCAGACAGGAAGCAATGGCTGACACCCCAAGGTCCTTGTTGAATGAAAAATAAACAGATGCCCAGTTCCAACAAATCACGACATGTTTGGGCAGCTTTCACACCGGCCAACAATCTTCCCCTGACTTGCTCCCAATTAACTTTTGACTTTTCCCATGAAGACCCAAGGCCCTGTGAGAATTCCCACAGCCAGTGGAGTGACTGATCTGCAGCAAACGGGTGATTCTTCTAAGAAGCACGTATTAGATGCACGTGGATCTGCGCTCAGAGGTTTACAGCATCCTAGGAATTGAAATAAGATTGTGACATTGGGTCCTGGCAGGGCCAGTCAACCTCATCGTGATCAAGATCTCAGATTGCACCCTGATCCAAATTAAAATCTGTGAAATGGCTTCCGTGACCATGAGCAGAATAAACAGTGGCTCATGGGAGCCAAGTATAAAATATTCAGGAACTTTGTGAGTCAGTTTTTAAACCATTGATAGCTTGAAATCTATAATGGTAGAAGTATTTACACCATGAAAATTGGCAAACTACAAATCAGAGCCGGCTGGCTCCCTTCCTTCCTCCTTCCCTCCCTCCCTCTCCCTCTCTCTCTCTCTCTCTCGCTCTCTTTCTTCCTTTCTAGAGCTAGTTTACCAAGGTATACATGCCTTTTTTTTTTTAAGATTTTATTTATTTATTTGTCAGAGGGAGAGAAAGAGCGAGTGAATACAAGCAGGGGGATCGGGAGGCAGAGAGAGAAGCAGGCTCCCCAATGAGCAAGGAGCCCCATGCGGGGCTCGATCCCAGGACCTCAGGATCATGACCCGAGCTGAAAGCAGATGCTTAACCGACTGAGCCACCCAGGCATCCAGGTATGCATGGCTTTTTGCAAAGCCATTTCTTTCACTGGAAAAAGTATGCGGCACCTGGGTGGCTCAGTTGGTTGAACGTCCAACTCTTGGTTTCAGCTCAGTTGTGGTCTCAGGATTGTGAGATCAAGCCCCACATCGGGCTCCATGCTCAGCACGGAGTCTGTGTGAGACTCTTTCCTCTCACTCTGCCCCTCCCCCCATTCTTGCTCTCCTGCTTTGGTGCTCAAATACATAAAGAAATAAATCTTTTTTAAAAAATGAATATTCATTGGAAAAGCTATTCCAGGGGTAGAACAAAAGAAATCAGCTTTGTATGTGGGAAGAACATAGCCCTCTAAAACCTTAGACCACTATGAGGACTAAAAAAAAGTAATATTGATAAAAATTTTGACCAGATAAGGGGCTGTGGCTTCAGTCCCTCTGTTGAGATGGTAAATGGAAAAGCTTTAGCTGACGTGAAAACAACTACATGTAAATGCTGGGTTTTATAAAGCTGCAGGAGTGGGCAGAAGCGCTGTAGGAAGCCTTCCTGAATTCTCAGTAGAGCAGTGGTCTTCCACGGCTGTGGATGGCAGGGAGCCGTCTCTAGCTGCCAAGCCTTGCAGAGAGGCGCTGACACCTGGGACTTCCCTGACAGACCCATGCTGTGGGGGCTGTGCCGGGAGGGACACAGAGCTTTGAAGCATCTATGGTTAGACTGCGTTGTGTCCCCTCAAAATTCCCACAGTGGAGAGCCCCAACCCCCGATGTGACTGTATGTGGAGATAAGGCCTTTAAGAGGGTAAAGTTAAATAAGGTCATAAGGGTGGGGCCCTACTCCAACAGGACGGGTATCCTTACAAGAAGAGAGAGTGACACCAGGGGTGTGCACACCCAGAGGAAAGGCCATGTGAAGGCACAGAGAGTAGGCGGCCATCTGCACTTCTCACCAGACATTGACCCTGCTGGCATCTTGGGCATAGACTTTCAGCGTCCAGAACTGTGAGAACCGTGAGAATATGAATTTCTGTTACTTAAGCCACCCAGCCTATCGTGTTCTGTTATGGCAGGCCCTGCCAACTAACACAATCTACAACGCACATCGCTTGTTTTCTGGTTTTGTCTGCTTATTGGTCAATTTTGCAGTGTAAGACATCTTTCCATAATCCTTCAGACCCTCTTGACCCTGCCTGAGATTCTCAATGGTCCCAGTGACCCAACTGTGATGCCAAAGGGTACAACCCCTTTGGCTGAGTCAGAACATTGGCAGATTACCATAGCGGGGAGACAGAGGTTGAACACGGGAGAACTCCGCTCCATCAGCCTCTAGTTGTAGGATTGTGGGCAAACTTTCATCCCCTCTGTGTCTCCGTGTCTTCACCTGTCAAATGGGGGCAAAAATATTATCCTCCCTTATAGGATTATAGTGAGGAGAAAACAAGATAACGTAACAACAAGCCCATAGCATAATGCTCTGTGAGCCCTCCTTCCTAAGGCCCAGGCAGCCTGGGGTGCAGCCTGGAGGGGAGCCGGGTCTGCTGGCCGTGGCGGTGGTGGGGGTGGGGGGTTTACCTGGGAGGGCAGGGTCTCTCCTCTCCAGGGGACCTGCACTGTGGAGGAGTAAGTTAGCTGGCTGGGGCGGCCCCTCTTGGCACCAAGACCTGCACCCTGTTGAATTCTTCTCTCTCCTGATTGTTCCCAAACAGGACGGGAACATCCTCCTCTGGAGAACACTGTGTATCTTAATAAATAAGATAATGAAGTAAAAGGTTCAGAGAGAGCCTGGTTCTCAGCATGCACTCATTAAACGTTGACAATTTCGATCTACTCACTTCCCAAAAGCAGTTTTCACCTCACCCTGCAGAGCGGTTGTGGCCACAGGACTGAGGCATAATTTGGACCCTTTTGATAAGAATGGCGCTGAGTAACTTTATCAATCAACTTGGTTGGGCTTTTCTTTCTTTTTTTTTAAGATTTATTCATTTAGGGGCGCCCGGGTGGCTCAGTCGTTAAGCATCTGCCTTCGGCTCAGGTCATGATCTCGGGATCCCGGGCTCGAGTCCCACATAAGGCTCCCTGCTCAGCAAGGAGCCCGCTTCTCCCTCTCTCACTCCCCCTGCTTGTGTTCCCTCTCTCACTGTGTCTTTCTCTGTCAAATAAATAAAATCTTAAAAAAAAAAAAAAGATTTATTCATTTATTTGAGAGAGAGAGAGAGAGCAAGCGAGCCCATTTGGGAGCAGGTCCCTGCTGAGTACGGGGAGCCCCATGCGGGCTTGATCCCAGGACCCTGAGACCATGACCTGAGCCGAAATCAAGAGTCGGATGCTCAACCAACTGAGCCACTCAGGCGCCCCTGCTTGAGCTTTTCTAAGGGGAATTATGGAAAGGTGTCTTACACTGCAAAATTGATCCCTAAGCAGACAAAAATAGAAAACAAGCAATCTGTGTTGTAGACTATGTAGATTTTGTTCATGCCAAAGGCTTCTCCAAGCCTTCCCAAACATCTGGGATTAAACAGGCTGAGGCACTGCCCCCCCTCCGCCGCCGCCACAATGACCCCAGCCAGGGTGTAGTGAAGCCCAGCAGTGGTCCTTCCTGCCATCCTGATCTTCCTCACCACACCGGCTATGTGGCTTTACTGAACTCCACCTGGCTCGCCTCAGGGCTCTCGTGTCTCGTGTCCTTCACCGTGAGACTTGTGACCTGGGAGGGAATAGAAAACAAAGCCTGCCCTGACCAGGACAGGAGAAGTAGGTTTGCAGCAGGAAAGGGTTCCCCTTACGGGTGGTCTGGACCCAGGGGAGTTTGCCTCACTGAGTCAAACTCAGTGAGCTGCCACCTTTGGGCCCTGTCCCTCCGTGTCTGACACCCCAGGTCAGACTGAAAACCTCTTCCAGACTGTCAGCTCTTCCAGTACTGCTGTTTTCGCGTCCCCGGGATCATGCTGAGCGCACAGGGATGCTCTTATAGAAGTCACTTTTTGCTCTGTGTCACCTTCGGGTTAAAAGTCTTTGAAAGCCCTGTTCTGGGATGGCCTGCTTTGTACCTACAGAAGAGCAGGCTTCGCAGAGCCAGATGACATGAGGGGTCAGTTTACAATCTAACCTTATCAGGGACCTGGTTGCAAAGGGACCTTTCGATGGAGATTAGAGATTAGAGATAACGAACTCAGCAAAGAGCTGAGACTGAGAAAGGAATTCAGGTAAGGAAAATCTTCCTGCTGATTCAGAAAAAGGCAGTCACAAGTGTCGAATATTCTGGAAATCTCACACCTTACTATAATTTACTCTCTCTCTCTCTCTCTGCAGACTACAAGGAAACAGGGCTAAGACACAAACAAAAACACAAGAAACCAAGCCTTCTTCTGAGAAGTTATAAGAGGTCGGGAGAGGTCCTTAATTAAACATCGGAGATCAAGGCAGGAGAAAAGCTCCCAACCAGGCCTCTTGACAGATCCGATCAGATTTGGCACACAGCTAAGAAAGTTAAAAGATTCAGGGTCGATGAATTCTCCCCAAGCCTAAGGCAGACCAGGATTACACTAAATAAAGGACGGCAACATTGGTAATGAAGATGCTGGTTTACACTTCGGTGCTGGCGTTTCTTTGGATCTAACTCCAACTGCATATCCTGTCTTAAAATAATATTTTTTCTTCTTTGTTCTTGGTTATTTTAACAAAAAGCTCTATTTTAATTATTGAAAGAACACCAATGCCACTAAAAAAGCACACTTCAGGGGCGCCTGGGTGGCTCAGTTGGTTAAGCCGCTGCCTTCGGCTCAGGTCATGATCCCAGGGTCCTGGGATGGAGCCCCGCATCGGGCTCCTGCTCAGCGGGAAGCCTGCTTCTCCCTCTCCTCTGCCCCTCCCCCAATTCGTGCGCTCTCTCACTCTCTCTTTCTCAAATAAATAAAATCTTTAAAAAAAGAAAAAGAAAAGCACACTTCAGTTCCTAATGCTTTCAGGGAACCAAGCAATTCAAGCCCGGCTATCCGGTGGCAGTTTGTTGTAAAGCACTGGCGAGGAGCCTCAGGGGACCTAGACGATCGCTAGATGTGAACCCACAGAGTTCTGGTAAATGCCATAATGCTTGACCAATACTTATTAAGGAACCCCACCCTGGAAGGGACTAGATATAAAAGCCTGAAAACACTGATAGCCAATGTCCTAAGGATGAGTGAATGAACAGTGAGGGGGGATCAGACACAGCATTACCCTGTGGCGATGCTCGTGAGTCTTGGGCAAATGGTCCAGGCCATGTGGCCAGAGGGAGGCCCGGGACTTCTGGCATATCCCATTCCTCTGGCTCCATCTGTTTAGATGGAAGGGATGACAGGAAGAGTCCCTCAAATCCTCACCTACACAAAGCGCTACACCTTCTGCAGAAGGCCGAGATGCTCTGTGCTGTGTGAAGTCAGACCCCTTGGAGCGAGATGTTGGGGTGCTGAGATATCCTGGGGCAAGTCCCTTGGCTCCGAGATGTAGAAAAGGAAACACTGGGGTCCCGACAAAGAGATCGCAAAGTACCCTGTGTCAGAAACACTTATTTCTCACCGAATACCCATGTGCTCCCCCACACGGCCAGGCCTCTTCTCCGAGAGGGGCCGTGTGACTGAGAACATACATGACAGGTGTTGTTTCTAGACTGAAGCCCGGAGGAGCCGACCTCTGACACACCAGCTCTCTCTTTCTTGCGTCCTCCACCAGCCCACGTCACACCACCACAAGCCACCACAAGCCTGGGAGTTCCTGCAGGGTCGCCCCTCCTGGTCTAGCCTACGTGTCCTACGTGCCTGCTTCCTGTGTCCGTCCCGGCAGTCAGACTAGGAGGCCGATAACCTCTTCCAGTGACGCTGGTGGGACCTTGAGGAAATCGCTCTTCTTCTCTGGGTATCATTTTCCTCACGTGGATACTTAAGAGTTGGGTAAGTTGACCTTTCTGCTCTGTCATTCCCTGGTTCTGTGTTTCTGAAACCGTCAGTGTAATACTGCCTGGAAATTACTAGGTACTGTTACTAGTATTTGTCTTTCCTTATTTATTTACCTACCTCTCTGCCTCTCCATGCCCCCCGCCCCCAGCTACCTATCCATCCATCCATCCTCCCATGTGACTCCTATTTCATTATAAAGGGGGCTGGGACAGTTGGAATGGTGTTTGGCACTCAGCAGTTTGCCTCCCCTTCCCTGAGCCCCAGGGACCCCAGCCATCCTTTGCTGTGATTGTTAATTTCGTGTGTCACCCGGGGTGGGCCAAGGTGCCCAGATAGTTGGTCACACCTTATTCATAGAGAGGCAGGGCTTCTGAGAGGGTGCTTTTGAATGAGATTAACATTTAAATCAGTGACCTTTGAGAAAAATAGATTGCCCTCTATAATGTAGGTGGGCCTCATCTAATCAGTTGAAGGCCTGCGTAGAACAAAAAGACCAACCATCCCCCAAGTAAGAGAGATTTGTCCAGCAGACAGCCTTCAGACGCCAGCTGGAACGTCTGCCCTTCTGGGCCTCCAGCCTGCCAGTCCGCCCTGCAGATTCTGAGCTTGTCGGCCTCCATAACCTCATGAGCCAATTCCTTATTATATTATCCTTTTGGTTGTTTCTCTGGAAAGCCCTGACAAATACATTTGCTCAGGGAAAAGTAGAGTGGATCCCTGGGCCCAAATGTGGAGAAAGGAGGGGAGCCAAGCCAGGGACATCCCAAAAGGACCAGCAGCCCAGGTCCATGAGTGGCTCCCCCCACCCATTTTCCAAAACATCATGCTCCCCGACATATATCTTTTAGCAACCAGTGTGTTAGTGGCTTGGGGCTTTAGGGCAAAGCTCCCCAAAGCCTGCTTGCCACAGGTCACAGCCACCTTCTCTCTGTGGGCCCTGCGTGAAAGGAAAGACTGCTCTTGAGCTGGAGAGCAGGGACTTAGGTGGTGGCGAGACTTGGTGACCTGTTGACCAGTACAACCTCAGGATCAGGGATGACAAGGTCTGCCTCCCCTGCACCCTGGGTTGCCGGGAGGATGAGCACGGGTGTGAAGTGCTGGGTGAATGGGAAAGTGCAATGCAAGTAGGGGGTGCTCTCACCCGAGAGCCATTCATTTCACAAGCCCACTTTCTGCCCAGAGCTGTGCTGGGGACAGAAAGCCAGGAATGAAAGATGCCATCGGTTCTCAAGGAGCTCTCCGGACTGGGAGTGAGAGAGACCCACAGACAGGGGAGTCTAAAAGGTGTGGTGAGTGCTATAATAGATGCATGTCCTGGTTGAGATGCTCATGGTCCGGGGAGAGGGACTCCTTCCTCATCCCAGAGTGGTGGAGGAGGGCTTCCTGTAGGAGGTGACCTTCCTGAAGGATGGGCAGAATTTAGCCAGATGAGGAAAAAGGGGGAGTGTGTTCCAGGCAAAGGGACCCTATAGGAGCAAAGGCATGGAGGTGTGAGAGAGTTGACAGGTTTGTGGTTATGGCCCCCAACACCCAGCAGCCAAGTTTTGGGCCAGAAACACGAGGAACAGAGGACAAGGGTACAGCCTCGAGGATGTGAAGAGGCAGGTGGAGGCTGTTTCTGGTCCCATGAGGACCAGGCCCTGTCAATACATCATCCCACTGTCAGTGACCCTCCCTCTCTGCTGACACTGGCTAGGACCAAGAAACCACTGGACTTGCCCACAGCCATGGCTCGCAAGGTGAGATCTCATGGAAACCTCCCCTCTGCACCCAATGCAAGAACACACACACACACACACACACACACGACACTCAGACACAGCAAAACATGCTCAGAGACCTACATGGGTGCAGAAATGTAGGGTCCTGACCTAAATTTCCTAACATAAATATAAAAGGGCTCACACCCCACACACTCACAAACACACACTAAAAATTCGAGGTCCTGCTCAGAATTTGCCAACACAAAACAAGTGCTGTCACAGCCCCTGCCCCTCAGAACAGTCCCTCCCTCCCCACTGCACCCCCTCCAGACCCAGAGCCACCCACCGTGCCCTCAGCCAGTTAGCAATCCCAGCATCCCATGGACCCCACTGCCCCATCGCCCCCTCCCGGGATGGCAGATCCCACGGACCCCACTGCCCCATCACCCCCTCCCGGGATGGCTCTGCCGGATTACTGGCAGAGTGAACAGAGCTGCAGAAGAGTAAGCAGCTATTGTGCTGTGCTTTGCAACCCCCTCAACTCCCCAATTTTTTTCCTGGAGAATACTTAGCAATAAAGCCTAATTTATGAAGTCCCCACAGATCTGAACTTTCCGCAGAATTGGCTGCAGCTTCTAGTGGGTTAGAGTCACACTGGAGTGGAGCAGAAGGCAGGAGCTGCGCCGGGGAAGGCGGGCAGAGGAGAGTCACAGCCCGGGAGCCACACCAGGCCAGGGTCCCCAAACCACCTTCCTCCCCCCCGCAGGGAGCTGAGAGTCACCCAGAGCATGTTGGGGATGGGGTGGGGGGGGGAAGGCTGACACGGGGCACAGAATGAGTCCAGGAAGGCAGAGGGGCCTGGGGATCTGTGGTTCCTGCGACCACCCATCACTGCTAACACCCTAGACAAATCCAAAAACTCCCCAAGCGTGTCCACCCTGCTTCCTCCCCAGGTCGCAAGACCAAATATGGTTTAAGACTATTTCTCAGATTTTCTCAGGTCTGGGGCACCTGCCCTGGGGTCAGACACTCACACCCCTTCCCCATCAGGCACCCCCAGAGGGCAAAAATAAGAGGCTTAATTCTCCTTGTTGAGAAAATGGAAGAGACTTCCCCACCCCCACCCCTTTCCCTTGTCTTAGAGCATTGACTTAAGAAAATTTGTCGGTAATTGGAAATGCTTTCTCTGTCTCTTTGAAATGTATGTAAATCTTTTCAAAAGCTAAATAAGCCTCTTGCCAGTTTTATGACCCAGGCCTGCCTTTCTCAAGGACCCAGGAAACATTTCTTTGGAATACAACCATCTGGGAAGACAGCCCCCCATCTCCTAGTTTCTGTGGGAGGGTGGGACCCTAACTTCGGCTTCAAGTTGCAAAACTAGCTCTTGTCATAGAGATGAGAAGTTTATTTTGAATAAAAGTAATTAGCAGACACAGATGGCCACCCCCAAACCAGGGGAATCCAGGATGAGCTATGCGGGACAAATGGTGCTATCATGTTTTCTTACCTGATGGGTTGTAGCTGTTTATATAAAAGGGAAATGTCTCTGTCTTTGCAATCTTTTAGTAGATTGCCTGTGATGTGCATCCCATTTGGGTTTAATGTTGATTGAATAAAAAAACTGGTTTCTTTCTCTTCTACCTTTGTGAAGAGTTGATTGGGTTCGGAGGAGATTTTGTCCCATACTTTCCTAAAGAGAGTTCAGGGCAAGGCCCAGCCTGGGCCCATCAGGAGGAGGGAGTCACCTGGAGGGAGCAGGCTCAAGTTCTCAGCAGCTGGCCCCGGTCCTCCAGCCCGCAGCCTGCCCTCCTTACGGGGCTCTTTGCCCTGGGTGCACCTAGCTCCCTTTCCCGCATTGACTGGTAATCTTTTGTTTCTCCCCCAGAATCACAGTCCTACTCAGCAGTTATCTCCCCGCTTTGCATACAAAGCCCGCACACAATAGATGCTCTGCGGAGGCTGCAGATCCAGTTTTTCTCTTTCTGTGAGTTCCCTTTGTTCCCACAGTGAACCCCATTCATCTGGACCTCATTCATGACTAATTTTTTTAATCACTTTTCTATGCCAAGACTAAAGTGCACTTTGCTTTTTCTGTGAAGAAAGATTATGTCAAGTAAACTTTTCAATGAATTTGCAGGGAAGCATTTAATTGACTGGAGAGTAAGACTTTTCCTGAGCATTTAATGATGCACACTGGATTGTGGGATGTTGATCCTTTTCTCCTTTGTCCTTCCTGCCCACAGCTGGCCAGGAATCCCATGAAGGGTAGATCCCCTCACCTGGTGTCCACCCCTTGGCTGCCTTGAAGGGCATGGCCCCGGAGAGGCCATTTGGTTCAAGCCTCTGGACTAATTCTCAACACTGGCTGCAGGAGCTTTAAAAATACATCTGCTTAATGCACATATGCCACCCCAGAGTTCCTGCCTTCAGTGATCTGTGGTGGTGCCCAGGGCAGCCGTCTGTCTTAAAAAGCTCCTGGGTGGTTCTGAGGTGAGAGGGGTGGGAACCTCTGTCTCCTCTGTCAGGGCTCTCCCCGGGAGTGAAGAGGCTCCTGGGTGAGGGCTGAGAGGCAGCATGGCATGCTCGGCTCAGGCTGTCTCTACCAGGCTGCTCATTAAAGCTCCTGGGGAGCTTTTAAAAAGTACTGATGGCTGGCACCAAGCCTAGTGATTCTGATTTTATTAGGCTCAGTTGAGACCTGGGCACCGGGAGCCACTAATACACAACTGGGGTGAGAACCACCTGGACAGGTGAAAGAACCCTAACTACTCAGTCAGATTGGCGGGACTAGAATTGGGGCTCTGCTGGGCGACTTTGAGCAAGTTAATGAACCTCTCTGAGCCTCCACTTTCTCATTCTCAATGTTGCAAGGCCGGCACAGCGTGGGTTAAGTATCTCAGTAACTCTCCCTCTTGCAAATTTACTATCAGTAAGTAACTGTACTACCAATACAAATTCAGTCATTATTAGTAAAAAGGCACTGCTTTTTGAGATGAGGAACCGAGGATGCCAGGGCCTCCGGGTCTCTGGGAAGACCATGACAGGGGCTCCTTATCTCAAAAAACCCCATTTCATGGTGCTGGCACTTTTGAATCAAATTTCAGTTCATTAAACCCTCCTTGTAATTCACCAGGGGAACTCTTCGTACCTATTTAAAGTCCTGTATGCTCGATCTTATTGCAAAGGAAGGAATTCTTTTCTATTAGAAATAATCATATTTGTATCCCAGTATAAACATGAAGCAGCTTGCCTCAGGAAATGAGCATCAAACTTAAAATCCGATCGTGTGGGTTCTACCCAATTTGTGTGCCTTTGGCCAATGCCCCTCACCCCTTCCAGCCTCCATTTGCTCAACTAAATTTTAGATTGAGGACCTGAAAACCGGGGTTGAAACCACCGCAGCTCCTAGGAAGGGTGCGCGCTTGCGCAGCTCGTGCCCGACGCCAACGTGCTGACGTCAGCAGGCGGAAGGGTGCGGCTCGCAGCGCTGCCAGAGTGCCCAGTGCCGACAGCCCACTCCGAGCCCGCTGCTGGGCCTGAGTTCTGCCAGGTGTAGAGAAGGATGAAGATAACACAGATGTGGATTCTGCCTGCCTACCCTCAAATAGACTGTGGTTTGGAAGCTCAAATAAGTCACGCACATAAGGGACTCGCACGCCGTGGGAAAGCCGTCCTGCTAGGGGCCGGGGCAGGCGCGCTGGAGGAGGTCTTATTTTTAACTGGGTCTGGAGGAGGAGCGGAGGGGGGGGCATGGGGCCGGAAATGCTTCGTCCCAGTGGCCAGGATGCCTAGGATGTGAATGGGGAAGCGATGTGAGTGAAGGGGGTACAAAGAGAATGGATGGGACATAGATGGGAAAGGCAGGCCGGCAGTTCCTGGGGGGCCGTGGATTAGTTTAGGGTGTTCCTACGGGTGAAATCGCAGGTTTTAAGGCCTTCGGGACACATTGCTCAAGCAGCCTCCAGAAAAGATGCTCTAATGTACACTGTGCTGGCAGTAAGGTGGGTGCCAGCAGCCTTGACCTTGACTTGAAAATGCAGGACAGGCAGGTACAGGGGCTGTGAGTTGGGGTGGAGTTTGTCACGCCAGTTCTACGAATCCTTCCCAGCCCCTGGGCTGGGTGTGGGCGTGCAAAGGTGGACAGACACATCCCTGCCCTTGGGGAGCTCCGTCTAGAGGGATAGACAGACCATAGTCTAGAGGCGTGGGCAAAGCTGGGGCTCCCTTGAAAGCTACAAGCAGGTTTTTGAGCTGGAAAGTTTGTCTTTCCTGAGTCCTTCCTCTTTGAGGCACTGCACTCACCTCCACGGTGTTCCCAGGTTCCACCAATTGTCGTCAGCTTACCTGGCTCTCAAGGGACAGCGATGTTTTTTGGTTGCATAGCAGATGACACAACTTTCTGCCACATTCCTTGTCCTAGCCACTTTCCTTCAGCCGTCGGGGAATTTCTAAGGTGCTTGTTGGTTTCAGCCCAGCTCCCTGTAAGTGGTATAGCCGGGCCTTCTCAGGTCCACAGGTAGGGAAGCCAATGGGGGGGGGGGTTCTCATCTGGGGAGTCTTGCAGTAGGCATCCAAGGCCTTAAAATAGGCATAGCTGTTAGTCCAGCCTTTAGGAATGAGCGTAAGGAAGTAAGCGTGAATATGTGAACGATTTATCTACAAGATTATGCATGAGAGCATTGTTTATGAGATTAAAAAAATCATCTAAAAGGATCTAAATTTTCCATAAGAGATAGGTTAAGTACTTTATGGCATACTTGCACAATGCTAGCATTACAAATTACGTCATGATCATGGGAGAATACTTAATGACATGAAAAGAAAGTTGAAGACAATTGAGAATATCACATTGCAAAACAATATGCACTGGTTGATCCTGTTTATGATAGCAAAAAGTATATATGCACATATAGCAAAACACAAGAAAGAGGGAAAAGTTATGCATAAAAAATATAAAACACTGGTGATATCAGGGTAGGGGAATCATAAGAAATTTAAAGTATCTTCTCCGGATGTTTTCTACAAGACGTGTTCATTACTTGTATAATCAGAGTATAAGATACTCTATTTTTTAAAGTATAATAAAGTGACATCTCCCTGGGCACAGGACAAGACATGCCCAGGCTGGGGCCAGGCGCTAGGGAGCCACATTTCTGGGAGCAGGCCCTGCCTAGGAGGGTCCTCCAGAGCTCCTGGATGCTAGACCATGCTGCTTAGCCACTCACAGTACCACGCAGCAACCCCACTCACGCGATGTACTGCAGAAATGTGCTTGCCAGCCTTGCCTCAGCCCTGGGCACGCAGATCTTCCCACTCATCAGCCTCCCTACAGGCCATGATGGGACAAACCAGGACTCAGGCCCAAGAGTCACATAAAGGCAGAATGGATGGATTTTGTGGTCACTGTGTTGCATTCAGCCGAGCAGGCACATTTGAACTCCTTCCGTCCCTGAATGCTCAGCCCCGTACAAACCCAGTGCCTTCTTCAGGAAGCCTTCCAGACTGACCCCACCGTGCAGTGTGCTCTGAATGCCCCTGCTCTCATTAATAAGTACCATGTGTAGAGTGGTTACCGTGTGCTTTACCTAAATGAACATGAGCTACCATCACAATAACCCTATGAGCGGGCCCTACAATGCTCTCGTCACAAATGAGGAAGCAGAGGCAGATGGAGGGTAGGTAACTTACCCCAAAGCTCGTGCTAATAAATGGCAGAGTCAGGATTCAACCCCAGGCAGTGTGGCCCTAAGGCCAGCCCTCAGAGACACCGTGCCACACAGGCCCTCTGGCAGACAATCGATGTCGCCAGTCATGTTTCCATGGTGATTTTGAATTGTTCCCAGATTGTTCCTGGAAGACTGAATTCCTTACGGGTCCCTGAGGAGGTGCTGCACACCCAGCATAATTGCTACTCTAACTGCAGGAGAAGCGGGTGTGTCCTCTTGAGCTAGCCTCTAGCTGCTAGGGACATGTCTACAGATGATTATGCAAGGAGCCTGGTAAAACACCTCCTTCAGGGACAGGCACAGCGCTGGAGACTCTGGAAGCCACAGGATGCATCAGGGCTCAGCCTTCTTGTAGGATTGAAGGCTTCTTGCTTTCTTTCCGCAGCATCTTCCCAAATGCCTGCTCAGTCCCCAGGTTCCTGGGGAGGGTCCAGCTCTACCTAGGGTCATGGCCCTGGTCCTTCCACTCCAACTGGGAGGAGAGATTCGGTGAGGGAAAGAGCATGCAGCCCAGAGCGTGAGCCTGTTGGAGTCGACCTCTTGGCTGTCATTTCTTTCTTCAGAGTTTCCAGGCTGGATTCCAACCCAGGATGGAAGAGGCTGTTACCAAATCTGGGCAAATTAGCACAACCATATTAACAGGGGTTATCTCAGTGTGGGGGTGGGGGGGAGATTAGGGATGGCTTTTTTTGTGGCTTTCTTCTTTGCATTTTCAAATTTTCTGCAATGAACATGATTATTTGGGCAATTAAATAGTTAAAGGCAGGGGTTGGTGGCGATACTGTTCTTGCTGCGTTCTTCCCAGGGCTCTCCCAACCTTCTGTAGACTGCTAAGCTCCAGGGCACCCTCTACTTTGTGGGGCTTCCTCCGAGCCCCTCCTGACCTTTACCCCAGCAATCCTCCCCTTTTTTCACACCCTCCCACTGCACACGACTATACTGTAACCTTACAGATTACACAGCATTTCACAGTTCCCCACAACCTGCTGCACCCCACAACCCCAATGTCATAAGAAGTCGTCTTTCCTGGGCACCTGGGTGGCTCAGATGGTTAAGCGTCTGCCTTCGGCTCAGGTCATGATCCCGGGGTCCTGGGATGGAGCCCCACATCGGGCTCCTGGCTCAGCGGGGAGCCTGCTTCTCCCTCTCCCTCTGCCTCTCCCCCTGCTCATGCCCACACTCTCTCTGTATCTCTGTGTCTCAAGTGAATAAAAAAAAAAGAAGTCGTCTTTCCTATCTTTGAAGATGATGCCTGGAACCATATCTCCATCCTTGGCCCCTCGCGCGGACATCAGTCCCCAGTTCACTGCCAGACATCTGCAGCGGGATGCTCCAAACAGCCATGGTCACAAGCATCATTGCCCCAGCCCGCCCTCTCCCCTCCATGCCCAGGCACCTCGCACTTTCCTCGCCTCTGACCACAGCACTGTCACTGACTTGGTAGGCATATGGAATCATGGCTGCTTTTCCCTCCTCAGGTTGGGCATTCAGTGAACAGGGAGGGCTGGTGTTCTTGTCTTCAAAATGTCTCTTGGCTCTTCTCCTGTCTCCCTACGCCCCTCACTCAGGCTCTGGAACTATTGCAGAGGTCCACGACGAAATCTTACTCATTCTTTTCATCTCCAGGATCTAGCACCGGGCCCAGCCCATGTATGCTCTTCATGTATGCTTCCTGGTTGAATGAATAAATGCACAAATGGGCAAAAAAAAAAAAAAATCTTTTCTAATTTGTCTCCTCGATTTTAGTTTTTTCCTTGCAAGCCTTCCCATATTTCTCTGCCAGTTGACTCTCCCCAAATGGAGACCTGGCCCTGTGAATCCTTCACATGGTGCCTTTAATGGCTCCCACTCTCTCTCAGGTCCTTCAATATCCAGCCCCTCTTTAGCTTCCTTTGTAAAGGATTTGATCTCTCTCCTTGAGTCTCTCCTCCAGCTGACCTGGGCCTTCAGATGGGATCCTATGGAAGGTAGCAGACCTCATGGTGGGCTCTCTGTCCACCCGGGACACTGTCTTGCTCCACTTCACCCCAACCTGTAAGACATACGTTTTCACGAAGTCACTGTTGTTCGCAGTCAAGAATGGATAATCCATGGATATTTAGTGAGGGCCAACTATGAGCCCACTGCTAAAACCTAGGGATACAAACATTTGCTCAAAACTCCATTTCACAGTTTATAGAGCCCTTACTATGTATCAGGTCCTGAGCTGGGATGAGCAGACCTAGTCTTGATCCTCATGGAATGTACATTCTCATGATGCAGACAGAAATAGAGACAAATTTATAATTAACTGATTGATTGATTGATTATACTTTTAGATTGGTTCTATGTAGAAATAACCGGGGTCCTCTGACGTGATAACAGGGGGAACATCAGTCATCAGCAGAAATAACTTAGAGCACTCACACACCTGACAGGCATTTAGGGAGCACCTGCCACATATCAGGTGCTGTGTCAGGGACTGGGAACAGGGAGGTGAATAAGATATGGTCTTTGCCCTTGGGGAGCTCACCTGTAAGAGGCCACGTACATACCAAAAGATCCAATCAAGTCCCCCCCCATACACATATTTGATATTAATTTTATTTCATAGACCTATTATTTGGCTGAAGTATCCAGTTGCTTTTTTAGTCCAATTTATAGGCCTGTTTAGACTCCTCCTCAATGTAGTTGGAAAGGCCTATTTCATACAAGAGAAGCTTCTTAGGATTACTTAAAGTCAGAACAGAGATTTAACCGTTATCTGCCTTTCTTCTCCCTCAACAGGGCAACACCAGTGGGTCTGCAAAGCACAGGGCTCTGTGAGGCCACCTTCAGACCCCAGCGCGCCCTTGTCAGCTGGCAGCTCATGGCTGACGTCAGCGTCGAACCACAGGGGCCACCTTGACTGACAGCCGTGGCATCCAATGACACCACTTGCCAGGAGAGTCCTCTGACCATTCTGAAGCTCAGGCTCCTGCCTGTAACATGGGAATGAGACCCGCCCTACCTCTTTCTGTGGGTCACGGTCAAAATCAAACAAGATCATGAAAGTGCTTTGAAAAAGAAAAAGCAATATTGAAATATAAAGTGCTAGATTACCTTTTTTTTATTGTGAAGGTTGTCAGGGCTCAAGTTTTACTATTTAATAATAAGTCAAGATTATCAGAAGCTTGATAACACACCATAGCTGAATACAGCAAGCGTTATTTGTTGTGTACCCAAGAGCCATTTCTACTCTCCTTCCAAGCTCATGGGGAACCCTAATTCTTTCAGGTGAGGACAGAGCTTTCCTTCATCCACCTTGATCTGCCCCAGCCCCAGGGGGAGAGTGATGACTGGTCTCAATCAGTCATGGCAATCACATTCTACTTTGCCAGTGATAGGGGTGGGCGTAAGTCCCAGGTCTGGTCAATGAGAAATAAGGGAAAATGTGACTTCCCTGCCCCAACTTGAAACAGAATTTCAAGATAAGAAAACCTTTTGCCTCTGTCTTACTGGGCAATCATGTGAGGACATGATGCCTGAAGGGGTAGGATCTATCTTGCAACTGTGAAGCAATAAGCACAAGGACACAATGGAAGAATAGAAGATCAGAAGGAGCAGGATTCTCTTCTTCTTCTTCTTCTTCTTCTTCTTTTCTTCTTCTGTTTTGCTTCTGAATTTTATTATAGAGTCAAACAGACAAAGCACAGTCAGATGAGGAGACAGAACATTTATGTGTGAATGTCTTAGGCAGAAAAATTGTATCTGAACCAACAAAATCTGTTCATACATACATCAATGTGCCTTTGATCCAGACATGTTTAGAAGGAACGGGATCCTTGATGATGCCACTGAGCTACTACGCCTGCCCTCCTCCAGGCTTCTGGTTATAAGAGTTAACTAAATGCTGTTGATGCTGAAGTCACTGTTACTTGCATCCATTTGCATATGTAAATTGGTGCAATCTCTACAGAATGTAACTTGGCATATATTTCTATTTGAATGTACATACCCTTTGACTCAACAATTCTCCCACAGAATTACCAGGAATTTCTTCCACAGATATAGTCACCCATAGGTAAGTATAGTTACATCACTATATTTATTCATATTGAAATGTAATTACATTAAATATTAATTAATTTAATTAAATATATTGATTCAAACATCATGTATGCAACAATATGGTAAGATTAATGGCAGTGCATTCATAAAATGAAATATATGACTTTAAAAAGATTGACACAGCTCTATGTATACTGGTAGGAAATTATATTCGAGACCATTAAGATATATGTATGCTGGTAAGAAGTGAGATTCTGGATATATTAAATGGAACAAGTGAGATTAATAGTGGTTGAAGCTGGATGTTGGGTATGTGGGGATTTGTTAGGTCATGTTTTCTTGTAAATGTATTATGGAAATTGGAAATTCACCAAAATAAAAAAATTTCAAGACAAGGGGCAGGAAGAGTAGTGTGTTTACTATGACATCATTTGTGTGTGTGTGTGTGTGTGTGTGTTTTAAGCAAATAGATAGATGAAGGATAGAACATGAATATGCATGGAAGGACACACCAGAAATTGGTAGTAACAGTTGCTACTAGGGAAAGAGGAAGGACTGGGAAGAGACTGAGTTTTCATATCTCTTTGTCCCTTTTGAATTAAAAAAAATATTTTATTATATAGTATTTTATTAAAAATAAAATAAGATAAAGATTTATTTAGTTTTTAAATATTTTATTTATTATTTGAGAGAGAGAGAGAGCACAAGCCGGGGGAAGGGCAGAGGGAGAGAGAGAAGCAGACCCCCTGCTGAGCAGGGAGCCCGATGTGGGACTCAGGACTCGATCCCATGACCCTGGGATCATGACCTGCGCTGAAGGCAGACACTTAACTGACTGAGCCACCCAGACACCCCAAAATAACATAAAGATTTATTAATCAACCAAGTGTAGGTGATGGATAGACAGATAGGCAGTCCATATCCTTGCAATGCAGCCTCAAGTGCTGTGTGATGTTCATGCAAGAGATCTGTTCAAATCCAGCCCGTGACCCCGAAGATGGTGCCACTGAGATGAGCAACCCCAGGCTGCCACGGGGTCCTGCAAATAAGCTAAGCCCTTGCTTAGAGCCAAGTTATAAAGACACTGGGGACAAGGAAAACTTGATTGCAACGAGTGAAAGAGCCACTATATGAAAACAACACAAAGCACCATAAAATATTTCTCTTTAAAATGTAATTCCATTGTATACACTTTCTAAAAGCAGAAAAGCACCAAAAAAAAGAGATTAAACATCATTTCTAATCCCACTCCCAGAAGCGATACTGTATATTTTGGTGTGAATGTGTGTGATCAGAAAACACCATTTTGTAATTGGATTCTTCATTTATTTATTTATTTTTATTTCTTTAAGTAATCTTTGCACCCAGCGTGGAGATCGAACTCACAACCCCGAGATCAAGAGTCGCGCGCTCTACTGACTGAGCCAGCCAGAAGCCCTGTAATTGGATTCTTTCCAGTTCACAAAATAGAATTAGTTTTCTAGCATCATTAAATATTATATTTTACAACATAATTTTTAATGTGTGCATATTGCTCTTACGTGGCTTTTCAATAATCTTATCAATTTTTTTCATCGGACATTTAGTTGGTTTCCCACGTTTTCGGTGGCAGCACAATTACAGATCACAGGCAGTGCTAACACTTCCTGACTTCCACAAATATTAGCTCAACTTCCTTTCTTCCTTCCTTCAATAAGTAGTTATTAAATAAGTGCAAAACAACCAGGCTCAAACAAAGCAACTATGAAGGACATTTCTGAGATATTTGGGGAATTTGAAAGTAGAGTTGCTCTTTCATGATGCTAAGGAATTATAATTGTGTGATAATGATCTTGTGGTTATGGGGAAAAGCTTCCTTATTTTTTAGAGACTCATACTGAAGTATTTAAGGATGAAATGTCACGATGCTTGTAATTTGCTTTAAAATATTTTAACCAAAAAGTAAATGAAGCAAATATGGGAAATCTAGGTGATGGGTATATTGTCTGCTTTTCTGTATGTTTGAAATTTTCATTTAAAAATATGCCTTAAAAATGAAATACGTCATGCTAGGTCCTGGACTATGAGCTGAAGATGTAGCAGTGAACAAAACAGACCCCTGTGGTCTTGGCGGAGCACACCAGCCTTTGGGGAACATGTTTCCGTAAGAAAGTCTCCAATGCAACCTGATGGTGTCGCCAGGACCCGTGTCAGCCCAGCATTCTTTGCCCTACACACCATCATCACTGCAGGTGTCTTTCCCCACCTTCTAAATATCTACCTCCCAGTGGCCTTGAGTCTAGAGGAATCCCCACACTGTGGTCACTAATACTGCGTGTCGGAAATCAGTCCTGTGGTCCATAGTGCCCCTGGGTTCCATTCAGGAAACTCTTCCCGGGCACCCAGGTGCGCCTGGCACTGCGAAGGTACCAGGACCTAGAAAGGGGATGACCTGACCCCTGCCTTCCACTTACAGCCTGTGGGAGGAGGTGGAAGAGGTCACCCAAGCCAGTTGGAAGGAGGGGAGTTGGCTGGAAAGGTGACCAGGACAAGCTTCTTCAATGGGGAAGGAAGAGACCCCAGGGCAATGGGAAGATTCTGCTAGAAGGGCTGGATGAGCAGTCCTGCACGCCCACCCACAACGCCCACCCAGAGGAGCTAATGTTCATTGTATCCTTTAGTTCAGGGGTTGGCAAACTTTCTCTCCAAAGGGCTGGATAATAAACATTTTAGGCTTTTCAGACCAAGAAGCAACATCAGAGATATGTAGGTACAAAAGGGAAAAGGTCCCCTCCCCATTTTTTGGCCAAAATTCAAAACTTTATTATGGACACCAAAATGTAAATTTCATATAATGTTCACGTGCCATAACCATTCTTTTTATTTTTTTTTCAACTGTTTAAAAATGCAAAAACCAGTCCTAGCTCATAGCCATACCAGAACAGGTGGTGGGCGCCTGGGTGGCTCAGTTGGTTAAGCGACTGCCTTCGGCTCAGGTCATGATCCTGGAGTCCCTGGATCGAGTCCCACATCGGGCTCTCTGCTCGGCAGGGAGTCTGCTTCTCCCTCTGACCCTCCCCCCTCTCGTGTGCTCTCTCTCATTCTCTCTCTCAAATAAATAAATAAAATCTTTAAAAAAAACAAAAAAACAAACAAAACAAACAGGTGGTGGCCGAATTCGGCCCACCCACGTAACTTCCCAACTGCTCCCGCACAAGATGGGCTGGTTCTTTTTTTTTTTTTTTTAAAGATTTTATTTATTTATGTGACAGAGAGAGACACAGCGAGAGAGGGAACACAAGCAGGGGGAGTGGGAGAGGGAGAAGCAGGCTTCGCGCTGAAGGCAGACGCTTAACGGCTGAGCCACCCAGGCGCCCCGATGGGCTGGTTCTTAACTGAACGGTTTGTTTTCAGGGCTACTCTTTGCTGTGGGAACGGGAATGGGCCTGATCTAGTTGTTGGCACCTGGGTTCCTGGCCCATTTCTACCCCTTCCCAGCTGGGGGTTCTGAAGAAAGTCACTTAACCTCCTGGACTTCAGTTTCCTTGTCCCTGAAACTCGAGGGAGGCTCAGGCTCCTACTCCCAGGCCGGGAGGGGAAAATATCGCTTCGTACACTCTCCTGTGTACGTGGGAAATACTGGGTAGGGGATGGACTCGCGGTGCGTCCAGAGCATCCCCCAAAGGCCGAAGTGCGCTGTCCTCCTCACAGCCCTCCGAAGCAGCGCACCTAGTGTCGCCTGGGGGCAGACTCCTCACAACCCAGTGCCGGTGGCTGAGCACTGGAAGCCGGGTTCTGGGCGCGCCAGAGCAGACCCCCATCGTGGGTGGGGGCGCGGGCTGCACCGCGGGCAGGCTCCCTCTAGCCCGGGGCCGTCGGGCCGGCCGCGCGGGCCTCGCCGTCGGTGCGCCTCCGCCTCGTTGAGGGCGCGCCGTCCGAGCTCCCCGCGGGCTCAGAGGAGCCCTTCACCGCCACCCTGGCCCGGAGAGGTCGATCCCGGCAGCGCGGCCGTGCCGAGAGCCTCGGGCGGGACCGCCAGGACTTGCCGCCCCGCCAGCCGGCCCCCGGGCGGTCCCCGAGGGCGCGCGCGTGGCTGCCGGCGCCTCGGAGGCCCTCCCTCGAGGCCCCTGCCCCGCAGCCAGCGGGCCGGACGCTGCCCCACGCCGCGGGGCAGGGCGGGGCGGGAGCAGGCGCTCAGGATGCGCCCGGGCTTGCCAACCAGTTGCGCAAGTTGTGCTCGGGCAGCTATAAGAGGGGCTGGCAGGCATGGAGCCCCGGAGGAATCGCGGAGCAAGCAGCTGCGAGGTAAGGCCTGGGCACGCTCCTTCTTCCTTCTCCGCCGGTCTTTCTTGGCCAGCCACCCCACCCCACCCGACGCTGAACGCGGGGGAAACTGAGGCGGGCGAGGGGCAGGACAGACGGCTCGGTTCTGGACTATGGCGGCTTTGTCCCAGAGTTCAAACGGGAGGGAAGGCGGCCGGGGAGATCTGGATTCGGGGCCGGGCTGTGCCGTGCCCACGGAGCAGGAATCTGTGCCATGGAGGCAGCCAGGATCCCCGGAGACTGTCAGAGCCGCCAGCCCAGCTGCTGAGATGCTTTGGAAATTGGCTTGAGCACATCCCCGAAGATCAGGGTACCCTGCCCCCCTCGGAAGGGGATAGAGTCGCGGGTGCTGGGGGTTCGGGTAGGAGCGTTCGGTTTCTGGGAACTAGCTTTGCTCTGCGGCTAAGAATTCCCGCATCATCTTCCGGTGGGGGTGTTCATCTCTGATATGTGAATGCGAGGATACTGTATAAGGCCAAAGCCTAGGAACAGGACCACTGTGGGGTAGAGGTGGAGGGGAAACTGTCAGGAAGAACCCAAATATCTCGGAGAATTCTGCCGAGTCTCACACATCTGGCCTCAAAGCCAAGCAAATTGCCTTCTTGACAATGGAAGAAATTGGGGTTTTCTGAGCTGACAGAGCAGCGGGTCGCGGAGAGGCCTACTGCATGTTTCTCACTGTTACCGGCTCTCTTGTCGGGACCGCAAATACCCACTGTTGGCAGGTAGGCCCCAGGCAGAGTCCGCCTTCTCTCCCGGCCTGGTTTACATTGCATTGTGGGTGTGGTTGCCTTTACCTTCCCCCTTCTATAGTTGCAAGATGGTGGCATTTTGGAATTGTGAATCCTTACGTACAGCTAGATCCAAGAGGAGTGGCCTGGTTGTCCTTTGAGAATAGCAGTTTTGGAGTGGGTGAGATGATTGATTTCTGCTAGAAGGGTCTTCAGGGTGGGCGGGGCAGAGGGCAGGTACTTGCAGGCACCAACCCAGGAGCCCCAGCTCCGTGACCCCCGTTGTAGGAACTACAACGGGGAAGTTTGGTCTGTAGCCTTCTGAGGTGGGCAGCCCTCAGCTGGGACTGGTGGGAGAGAGGGTACCCAATCTCTTTTCCACCGGGCTGGTCTACAGAATCATAGTCGCTGCCATTCCCGTTTCCCCAGGAGCAGAGATGCCATGCGGATCATTTCTCTCATTTAGGTAGGGGGAGAAGGCAAGAGAAAAACTGGATGTTTTTAGGTTCTTCCCTTTTCTAGCAATTGAGGACATTCGGCTGAGGGGAACGTGTCCATGTTGGCCAAAGGAGCGTCCTTCTCATATTTTGTACATCTTATGCCCAAAATAACTCTTCTCGGGATTTGGGGGAAATATTCCCCCCCCCCCCCCCGCTCCATTCCAGGAAATGGCTCCAAGCGCCAAGGACAGAGCCAGGGAGATTGCAGTGAATTCCTGCCTTTCAGCCCCAGGCGGATGCCTCTCGTGTCTGAGTGGTCCGTGCAGGGCGCGGAGGTGGCCACTTGGGAGAACTCTCCTTGCAGAACCCAGGTCATTGTCCCCCACTCCAGCCTAGATGCCACCCGAAGGAACGTGGGAGTTGGGGAGAGAGAAGGGGCTTCCCGGAAGTAGAGTCCTTGTGGGGTGTGCATCCTTGAACAGCATGCATGTGATTGCAAGGAAAAGCAAGCCAAATTGTCCTGCAATTGTCCAGTCAATCAGGAGACTGTCCTCCCCAGCAGTAGGATTCTGTGGTAGCAGCTCCATCCCGGCCTGCCAGCCCGGAGCCTCGAAATTCTTCTTTGACCACACAGTTGTCTCAGAGAAATAGAAAGAGGTTGTTTTTGCTTAGAAACAACACACCTGATGCCTGGGCTCAGGCACTTATTCCATGTGTGACAACAGATGGGCCTTCCTTCTCAGCAAACTGCGTTTTACAGTCTTTCCGGCCCAGTTTGTCAGCTCCCCAAAACCAGATGCGTGATCCGTGTCAATGCCTACGTCTCACTGATTTCATTGCTGATCTCATCCCCATCGGTGTGCACATTGTGTTTGTACTCTGGGGTGCATGGGGCTGGGGAGGAGTTCAAAGGCGGCGGTTCGGGGGGGGCAGCCACAGAGAGGAGGGGGAGAGGTCTCTGAGAAGCGCAGGAGGCCCAAAGCAAGCAGCTGGAGCCAGGCTGACGAATGGGACTAAGGCAGGGAGCACCTGGGACCACCATCAGGATGGAGCAGAACCGGGAAAGCTGAAAGGAATGGGGACCCACAGGGTGCCGGAGGACACACCTGAGGTGCAGGAAGCCAACCAAGGTCACTGTTAAAGGGAAACCTGGAAGCCAAAGTGTTTTCTGCCTTCATTAAGAAAGTTTCCTAGGCATTCTGGCCGGGCAAAAGGGAATTCTACAATGTGACTTTGAGACCAGGGCAAGTGAACCATGATAGAGGTAGGTTAACCTGGTTAGACAATGAAGGTCAGAGATGGGAAACATTTTATTTATTCTTTCAACAAATATTAATGAGTACCCGCTCTGTGCCAGGCCCTTGGGAGATGCTGGAATAAATAGCATGTCCATGCCTCCTGCACCTGGCAGACAGTGCTAATTGATCGAGGCACCCTCTCTTCTGAGGCTGGATGGAGCTTCAGGTTCCCCATGCACACAGTGCGCCAGGGAGCCGCGGAAAGTTGATCAGAGTTGACACTGGAATTGAAACCTATTTGTTATCCATGATGGGGATCAGATCTAAGGGTGGTTTGTGATGAGTAGGAAGAATGTAACCCCCACACCCCCACTCTGGCTGCTGGTTATGTGTGTTAACATTTCTCAGACAAGGCTCTCAGTTGCAAAGAAGAGAAAACCACTCATGCTAGCTCAGTGTTTCAAACAATATATTGCAACCAACATTTAAAAAACAGAACTCCTAAGAGTGCAGCACTCGTTGTAAGGGTGAGTTTGATTTCTTGACCCTCGTTCCTCTTACATGTGTTTATCTATATCTAAAAATATATTCAGAGAGTTGAAACATACTCAAGTGAGTATATGTGGAAGAGTATCTCACAGTGGAGGCTAAGGACAGGGAGGGCCCAGAACCACCCAGGTCAGGAACCAGAAGGAAGGTCAGGAAGGAGCGCAGCCACTGACTGTAACCCACCAGTTATAGGATGAACTCTGGTCTTTCTCGGCTATTCCATGCACGTGAGGGCAACCACGGCTACCCTGGAGCTTCTGAGCCCTCAGTAGAGACAAACTGGGCTCTCTGAAGCCCTACTTTCAATTCCTGGGAGAGATGCCAATTGACCTAATCAGGCTTTGGAAGAGGAAGAGATACGGAAAGGGAGGAGAAGAGTATTCTTGGTCTCTTGACTACCACTGGGCATGCAAACATGGCCTCCAGGACCTGTGTGTGTGTGTGTGTGTGTGCACGTGCGTGCTCAGAACAGGGCAGATCCCCCACGAGGTGGAATCAAGCCTGGGACATTCTAGCTCTCTAGCCTCACACGCTCTACCCTTCTGCCATATTGAATTCTCCTAAACCCACCATAGTTTTCCCCAACTCCACACTGTCGCCTTGGTCTGGAATGCCCTGCTTGCCCTCTTGGGGAACTCCTGTCTTTAAGGTCTCAGTTCAAATACTGCCTCGTTTACAAGGCTGTCCTCACCTCCCCAGCGTTACCACCTTCCTCTGTGCTCCCCAGATTCTATGCTCCTTCCCTCATAACCTTGATGAGGTTGTGTTAAAATGAGTTATTTTAGCTTCTGTTTGTTCCACTGGATTCTGAGTAGCTTGAATGACCAAGATCTGGTCTTCCCTGTCTCTATTCATCCTTTGTTTTTTCCCTGTACCCAAGTCCCTTCCAAATTGGAATTATGGAGAAAGGACGGAAAGGAGGAGAAGGAAAGGATGGGAGGGAGACCACAGGAAGAATTTCTGCAGGGAGAGGCTTAGACCATCCAAAGCTTTTTCCCTCATAATTAACAGCAAATACCACATTATCTGAATTTAGTTCATACTAGCACACCGAGGATTACTGAAGAGGGGGGTATAGAAATCCCAATGGCTGGAGAAGAGAAGACGGAAGAGAGAAGTGCGTGCTGGGTTCCTACTAACTTCTGGCACTTTCAACCAGGAGAAGACATGTGACGTTGGATAGCTCAAGGCTAGCAGCCTTCACCAGCAAATGCCTCTGTGTCCCTAAGCTCTCCCCACCCTCCGCCGCCCCCCCCTCCCCGCCCACTGCTATCATCAGAAGGCTGTAGGCAGGCCTGACCTTGGCCCAGGAAACCTTCCAGCCTGGATCTGGAGAAGCATCCCCCTATCTTGACAGAGAGGTTCCGCGTGGTCTGCCTCAACCCCTAGGACCAGAGTGGAGGTGAAGGAGGTCATATCTGGAGGCCACCAGCTTCTTGGGGAAATAGGAGATGAGCTTGTCTGTGGAGAAGGCAGAGGTGGGGGGCCCGCATACAAGTGGGGCAGGGTTGGGGAGGGGGATCAGATAAGGATGAATAGAGCTGGGGCCAGCATCCAGGCCCCAGGTGAACTCAGAGAGTAGGATGTGGTCGGATGGAAGGTGTGGTAATAGGAGCCTCTCCTGCTGGCCTTGGAACTGTTTTCTGTGGTGGTATTTCCTTTTCTAGTGCTGCCCTGGGAGCACTGGTTTTTCTCTTTCCTTCTCCAGTGTACCCATGGCAGGGGATGCTGGTAGAGATGACGGGGGGTGTCAGGGTCTTAATTAAAGTAGAGGGAAGGCAGCAGGAGGCAAAAGCTAGTGAACAGGAGGGCCAGAGGGTGAGGGTGAGCAGAGGGGTGGGGGCAGGGAGCAGCAGAGTGAAGGGGAGACCTTGGCCAGTGTGCATGCGGCCCATTAGCCACACCTCCCCCCACAGTGCCCATCTCCCTCCCCAGGATCTACTTAAATAATGGGCAGAGAGAAACAAAAGAGACAGGATGTTGTATCAACATTTCAGTGATTCATCTTTTAACCCTCAAAAAATGGCAGCTCCTAAATGTTCAAAACCATTTTGGAAATTTCTAGAGAGGAAAGGTTTTGCCGCCCAGGCAGCTGGCTGACAATCGCCTCTCCTCCCCGTTCCTCTCACCTCAGCTCTCTCCACCTGGGCACTCCTGGGTCTACATCTGCAGCCCTGTTTTTCTGAATGTGACTGCCAATCCCAACTGTCAGCTGGATGGGTCCACCTGAGGTCCCACCAGTTGCAAACAGCAAATCAGAGGCATTGCAACTCCCTCCCTGTGCCTCTGCCAATTTCCATCTCTATCCTTCTTGTCACCTGGGCTGAAAGCATTAGCCTGGGAACAGTCAGAGCTCCTCACTTCCGCAAAAGAAACCTAGCCTCCCTACGCGGCACTCGGGTCCAATCCCACCCCACCTCCTGGCCCATCACTCCCATGCCGGCTGTGAGCCCGTGTCCTGAGTTCACAGGTATTCTTCAGCCTCTGAGCCCTTGGCTGGACTGCTCCTCTCTTCCACCTTCATAAACCCAATTCCTCCTGATTTTTACGGCCCTTATCAAATGCCACCTCCTCCAAGATGCCTCCTTGATTCCTTAGCTGGAAATAGTGGTGATAACAGCTCATGTGTATTGGGGTTGGCCATAGGCCAGGCAAGGAGCTAGCACTTTATATACATTACCTCATTTCATCCACAGAACAGCCTCAGGTGGGAATTACAGTTTGTATCATTCCCATTTTATAGCTAAGAACAATGGTCTGAGAGAGTTTGGCAGACTTGTCCAAGGTCCTGTACTCCAACTAAAGCAGAGTTCTGCTGAACTCCAGAGTTCATAATTTTATACACATCTCCCTCCCATGAATTACCCTGGGCATGCTGTTTAAACATCCTTCCTAAAAAAAAAAACAAAAACAAAAAAAGCTTTTACATTCTTCCTGGAGTTAGAGCTAATTATGTAAACTGGTTGTTCAAGAGCACAGTTTTGTTCTTTAGTTTTATCTCTAAGAAATAATATATGTTAATAGTTAACAACATTAAATACTGCGGTATATTCTCTGGGCTTTGGGGAAACCCAGCAGTCTTCAGCCCCATCCCTCCCTAGTCCTGATTCCCACCTTCCTGTGGTTCCATGTCCTTTTCGTCTTTGTACCTGGCCTGTAGTGGGCGATCAGTACACGTTAGCTGTCAACCATCCGCTATCCACTGAGTAACCATTACGTGTCAGGCACTGTGCTTAGTGAAGTTGTAGTTGCTGTCTTGAATTATCCCTCCCCTCTCTAGTCCCTAAACTCTGCTCTCACCGGCCATCTACACCACCTTCTTGGGCCACAGCCAGTCCCCACCCGGGTCCTGACACTCAGGGGAACCCAAGAACACTTGACATCTACTCTGTCCTGATGCCCATGTCCAGGTGTATGAATCAGCTAGCATTAAGTTTGGCTGCATTTAGCAGAGACCCCAAATAACAGTGGCTTAACCAAGACAGAGGATATGTCTCTCTCACACGTGCAGCACAAGTCCAGGGATGGGCAGTCTGAGGCCAGTATGTCACCTCGGCTCCCCATTCCACCATTTGTAAGGTGAGGCTCTCCTCCTCATGATTCAAGATGGCGCCAGAACCCCGGCTACTGCGTCCGCAATCCAGGCATGGGACGCAGGGAGGGATGAAAGAGGAAGAGGCAAAGGCACACAGCCCAAGAGCTGCCACCCAGCACCCATGCTGATATTTAATTGGCCAGGCTTATTGGCATAGCCAAACCTAGTTGGGGGAAGCTGGGAAGTGTAGTATTTATTCTGGATGGCACATCACCATCTAAACTTGGATATTCTATTACTGCGGAAGAAGGGAAGCATAGATATTGGAGACAACTAGCAGCCTCTATTAAAAGGGTTTGGTGTGTTGATGTGTTTGTGTGTGTGCATATGCTGTGTGTTATGTATGTGAGCACACATGTTGTGTGGCGTATGTTGGTGGGCCACGTTCTCTCCACCACTTTGATCTCAGATGGACTTGTTATGGGTTCTCTACGGAGCTCCCCTAAATCTGGCACCTCCTCTTAGGCAGATTTAGCAGCAGCTTCTCAATTCCCCATTTCGAGGAACTACAGTGTATTTTCTGTATCCACTGAAGCATATTATCAGTGCTGATAGAGGGGCTTGTAAAACTGTTTTCCCGTTCAGGTGTTACAGGGTGGCCATTATGCGAGAGCGACTATGCCCAGAGTTAATCTGGTAATAAATTCTCCCGGGAAGGAGGGTGTCATTACACTAGAATCCTAGAAAAGGGTACCATTCAATCTTGTGCTGCAGGGGGAGCACCCAGAAATGCCAGGCACCCTGTGGAGATGGCCCAGGGGAGGCAGTGGGCCAAATGCTAGATTTAGGGTTGCCTACAAGGCAGTGTTAGCCCAGTGTTTCAGGCCCTGCCTGGTAATCACACAATTCCCAGATGGCTGACCTCTCCCCCCACCCAGCCACCCTTCGGCACACAAGCACAATACGCAGGGGCTTGACAGGTCCATCTCATTTACCCTTTTCCACCAGGTGGTTTTATTTGTTCCATTTTACTCACGGGAACGGATGCTGTAGGGAAGTTAAAGTATTTGCCCAGGGGCTCACTGACACCCTGGGACCTAACCACTATACTTTCCACTTTTGCTAGGGTTTCGTGGAACCATACTGGGGATTAGCGCTATTTAACTCCGTTCCACAAACATTTGGTGGAAATGTTTACTCATGTAATCGGGAGTTAATAGAGGGAGCTTCGACTTTTTTTTTTTTTTTTTTTTGAGAGACAGAGAGAGAGAGAGGCAGAGGGAGAAGCAGGCTCCCAAGGAGCAGAGAGCCCGATGCGGGACTCGATCCCAGGACCCTGGGATCACGACCCAAGCCGAAGGCAGACGCCCAACCATCTGAGCCACCCAGGCGCCCGAGCTTCGACTTTTTAAGAGAGAAAGCAAGCACAGAAACACCTGAAGTGCCCCCTCCTGAATTACTCAGGATTTTGAGTTGATACAGGGGTACAATCTCCATAGCTTCATCCTAGAGCAGGGTGTTTGTTTCCAAGGACATGGTCCCAGGAGGTACCTTGGTTGAGCATTGGGGTGGTTTGTAAGTTGGGGCTCTCCTCAAAGGCTAGGGAAACTGTGGGGTGGGGAGAGAGCACCCCAGCCTCTCTGGGTTAAGCAGAACCCTGACTCAGCCACTCACCTGTTTGACTGTGAGCAAGTTAGTGCATCTTCTTGACCCTCGGTTTCCCCTTCTATAAAATTCAGATTAAAAGCATACCTTTGATCAAGCATGATAAATAATATATAAACAGACCGTTTATTTCTATTATATTGCCAGAATATGAATCATACTAATATGATTATGGATAGAAAATGTATTATCTGTTGTTATCAAGACCCAGATGAGGCAGAACATAAAAAACAGGGATTAACTTTTTTGCCTTTTCCGGAACCTTCATGCTAATATTTACTTGCATTTGATTATCATTTCGGGCTCATGCACACAACATGGATCACAGACTCGCACACATTTAACTGTATTACCTTTTGTCTTATGTATCTCATTAAAACTTAGCTGCTTACTCAAGGATCTGCATATTACTAATATTAGAATTCATTGTTCCATGACTTCGAAAGTGTCAATCATTCTGGATGAACATGTTATATAGTCTCTCCTGCCTCCATGCCTTTATTTTATTTTTTTTTTAAGATTTTATTTATTTATTTATTTATTTATTTGTCAGAGAGAGCGCACAAGCAGGGGGAGCAGCTGAGGGAGAGGAAGAAGCAGGCTCCCCGCTGAGCAGGGAGCCCGATGCGGGGCTCGATCCCAGGACCCTGGGATCATGACCTGAGCTGAAGGCAGCCTCTTAACCGACTGAGCCACCCAGGCGCCCCTGCCTCCATACCTTTAAACCAGCTGTTTTCTGGCCATTTGTGGCAACCACTTTCCATTCTTACTAACCCCTACTGGGTCTTTAATACCCAGCTCAGGTGACACCTCTTCGAGGGAGCCCCTTTTGTACTCCTGTGGTATCTTGCGCTCATCCTTCTCGAAAAGTTTGTTCTTCCTGTATTGGAATGGCCTGCAGACCTGTTTATCTCTCCTATGAAAGCATAAGCAACCCGAGAGTGGAGAACATCTGTTGTTCACGATTGTATCCTTGGTGCCCGGCTCTGTATCTGACACATTAACAGACCTTCTGCCAGGGCTGGGTGCGCTCCGGCTCCCAGTGGGAGAGAAAGAAAGTAATAAAGCCAGTGATAAATGCCATCACAGAGGCATCAGAGGCCGCCACGGGAGAGTAATGGAGAGGACAAGTAACATCATCTCTAGCAATAAGGATAATAATAGAGTACCTTTCACAACACCTTTAAAGCTCTTGCACATGCATTGTCTCATTTGATCCTCATAAAAGTCAAGAGATAGGTATATTGCAGGAGATGCTGGTAGGGCTTTTAGCGGTTATGTGATATGCTTTGTGTCAGGCAGCTATTAAATGGCTGGGTTCAGACCAGACTTTAAAAGCCCGTTCTCTTCCTCACAGCGTGCAATAAAGTCCTATCATCACCATGACGTCCATTTGCTCCTGCCTTGGCTTACTGCTCTGTGGTCCATCCCACACCACTTCGTAGATTAATTGCTCAGGCCCTGCCTCCCCGAGGAAATGCATTTCATTAATGTAATTCTAGATAACAAATTGTCTTTGACGCTGAGGGGATGATTGCTATGGCAGAAAGCAAGTCTCATTTTTATACACATCAGATAATGTGGTTGGTAACAGGGCGTCTGGGTGTTTTTTCTGAGATACCAGCGACTTGCTATGTGTGGTTCCTTCTGTTTTCAGGCCCGAGAAGCACATCCTGGGAAGGAAGATGCGTTGCGGATCCCTGTGCCGATTCCTGTGGCTTTGGTCCTGTCTGTCCTATATTGAAGCCGTGCCCATCCAAAAAGTTCAGGATGACACCAAAACCCTCATCAGGACGATTATCGCCAGGATCAATGACATTTCACAACCGGTAGGGAGGGTCTGAGAAGACAAAATAGAGCTGTGACTGGCCCATGGGGAAACCAGGACCTCAGACGTTAGCCAAGGCCTGTGCAGCCTCATGTAGGGGCCATGGCAGCCTTGATTCCTCCCTCCTGCACGAACAGAGCTGCCTTTCCTCTTCCTCTCCCCTCTGCCTCCCACCTCCTCCCTCTCCTTCCTCTCTGATGGGAATCCTAGTGCCTAGGACCAGAGGGAGCCATAAAGGTCCTTCTGTCCAACTGGCAGATGACCAGAACCCCAGCTGCATCCTCTCTGAGCCTCTGTCTCATCGCTAGAATGTGCTTATCATTGGGCATTCTTTTTTTTCTTTTTTAAGATTTCATTTATTTGAGAGAGAGAGAGCAGAGCTAGAGAGAGAGCACAAGTGGGAGGCGGAGAGGCAGAGGGAGAAGCAGGCTTCCCGCTGAGCAGGGAGCCCGATGCAGAACTCGATCCCAGGATTCTGGAATCCTGACCTGAGCCGAAGGCAGACGCTTAACCGACTGAGCCACCCAGGTGCCCCGCATTGGGCATTCTTCCTAGCTGAACTCTGGCCCTGTGAAGCTTCTCCCTATTACTGCGAGTCCTGGGGTCCACAGGCCTAGACCTTCAGCCATTTCCCAGAGGAGGGCTGTATTTGGAATTAGGAAGACCGAATGTGAATCTTCACACTTCTGTTCTCTCTGTAAAATCTTAAGCTAGTTGCTCAGTGTCTTGAAGCCTTGGTTTCCACAGCTAGATAGTGGGACTATCATAAGGGACTTCACAAGGTTGTTTTGAGATTCAATTAAATAAAGCAAGTGTTCCACCTGCCCTCCCCCTGGCCCCCAACAGAACCAGAACACAGCATGCCCTCATTAAAGGTTTTTAGCTGTGGTTTTTGGTAGCCCCTAGTCTTAAAAGTCTGCTTGCTCCCCCAGCATGGAGCAATCTAGAAACTTCCACATCTCCCGCCCGCTATGCATGTCTGACAGTGGTCTTGGGTAGCCAGGGAGAAGTTAGGTGGCCAGAAGCAGGGACAGCTCAGAACTAGACAGGGTTTTGGGCATTTTATAGAGAGAAACCCAGGAGTCTCCTTGCTTTCACGGGGCCACTCAGGATAGATCCAGAGTGTCCCAGCTTGGGTGGTGCCGAGAGTGAGCGTCGCAGGCAGTGGGGAAGGGGAGAGCCCCTCCTGGTAACCAGCGTTACTGGAGCCGAAGAGTGAGGTGGGGCACTCTTGGGGGGGGGTTGTCCAGCCTTGATCCCTAAGGGGGTGGGAGGCCTTGGAGAACCCAACTGGGAGGGAGGAGTCCTCTGGGGGGTGGAAGTGGGGGGAAGGATGGCTGGGGGAGGGGCACTTCAGGAGGACCTCAGTGCCTGGGGAAGAGATTTAACTAAGTAGAAATCGGGTCCCATGGCTGGTTCCACAGCAGAGGCCATTGCGAAGATTGGTCTGGAAGGGGAGGGCAGGGTGATTTGGGAAGGGCAGGAAGACAGAAGTCCAGGAGACCAGCTTGCAAGCTTGGCGGCCCCGGGGCCCAAGAAACAAGGGCCTGGGCCAGGGTGGTGAGTGGGACCGGAGGCAAGCAAGAGAGCGGACCTCCACACTCACGGGAGACGCCGAGGCCTTACAGAACCGACTTCTCTGAGATCCTGCTCTCCCTTTTCCTCTCTCCCAGGAGGGTGTCTGCTCCAGACCAAGGGTTGCTGGTCTAGACTTCATTCCTGGGCTCCAGTCGGTCCGGACTCTGTCCGGGATGAACCAGATGTTGGCCATCTACCAACAGATCCTCACCAGTCTGCATTCCAGAAGTGTGGTCCAAATAGCTAATGACCTGGCGAACCTCCGGGACCTTCTCCACCTGCTGGCCTCCGCCAAGAGCTGCCCCTTGCCCCGGGCCAGGGGCCTGGAGAACATCAAGAGCCTGCGCGATGTCCTAAAAGCCTCAGTGCACTCCGCAGAGGTGGTGGCCCTGAGCAGGCTGCGGGCAGCCCTCCAGGGCATGCTTCGACAGCTGGACCGCAACCCTGGGTGCTGAGGCCTCAAAGGGCTCTCTTCCCAAAGTCGAGGAGAGAGCCCTGGGCTTCTGGGTGTCTCCAGGAGAGAGCCCGTGTGGGTGTCCTTTATCCGGACCCCGGTCCATTTCTCTCTCACACCTCGGCACCACTCTTCCAAAGGCATAAGCCGCCAAGGCATGAAACCAAAGATAGAATGCATGATTCCATACTCACCGGGAAGGGGGACCCACCCGGCAAACAGTGAACTGGATCTGGGGTTCTCACAAGAGTCTTCCTTCCTGTGCCACCTCCCCCCTCACTGCATGCTTCAGCGTGACCTGGGGTGATTGCAGGAGGCACCCACCGAGGCTTTGGACCATCAAGCAAGGTTCTGTTTGAGAATTCTGGGAGCACCGTGAGGGCTACATCCACATACAGCTGCAAACTCCAAGCAACACGTTATTTATTACGCCTTTTATTCTGGATGGACTGGAAGGAAAACGTCAGCTTTTCCAGGCTCTTTGGGGCTGGCCAGAGCCAGGGATGCTGGTTCCAATCCCTTCGATGGGCCTGGCTGAGGCAAACCCATTTCTAGTGACTTGAGGGCTCTCTAGTTAGTTCTTTGGTAACTGGCTTTGTTTCTACTGTGACAGATGTGAAATTAGTGTTTGCAATGGCACTGCCTTGAGCGGATCTCCAAGGACCAGGTTATTTCAAAAAGAATTAATAAATTTTGTCATCTGTGATGTGTGGATGTGTGCACCTAGAGGTGGGGAATGTGTTAGGGGCAAGGGGAAGGATCCAGAATGTGTTTTCTGAATCACATTTGTGCAATGAGCTCTTCGGATGGGGGAGGGGGGTCATTTTCTCATCTCTGCAACCACTTAGTGTGGTTTTCATGAAAAGATGACCCCTTCAGGGGGTTGTGGGGGGCTTTGCCAGCCACCCATGGAGGGAGTGGCACTGAAGACTGTTTATTGGGGCAGTTGTGAGCCCTGGCCTTCTCCAGTTGCTGGAGAGAGGTCTTTCTTTTTTTTTTTTTAAGAGTTTATTTATTTATTCATGAGAGACAGAGAGAGAGAGAGAGAAGCAGAGGGAGAAGCAGGCTCCCAAGGAGCAGGGAGCCCGATGCGGGACTCGATCCCAGGACCCTGGGATCATGACCTGAGCCGAAGGCAGACGCTCAACCGTCTGAGCCACCCAGGTGCCCTGGAGAGAGGTCTTTCTTATCAGGGAGTGAGGATCCCTCTCCGGCGACAGCGATCCCCAGAGCAGGGGTCCTTGGTATGGACCTTGGAATGGTCTAGGGATGATCCCACACTGGATTTATAAGCAGTAGCCCTACTTGAGATGTGCCTGCCAAATTGTGATTCCCATCTGACTGGCTCAGCCAAAACAAGACCATGTTTCCCACTAATTTGGGGTGGATTTTTATTCCAGTGGGAAGGTCTGTGGGCTTTAGCGGATGGATGGTCCCAAGACCTGGGCCAGCACTGCTGAGGTCTCCAGGAGTGCCCTTCCCACTAGAGGTCATATTTGAGGGGATGAACAAGGAGGCTTGGCTTTTCAACCGTCCTCCCGCTGTGGTGAGGCCGTCACACTCTAGGTGGTGGATCTGTCCAAGGAAATTTGAATCAAAGCTGTCAACTTTGAGACTGAGCACCTAATTTGTGCTCAGCCCTGATTGGTGCTATGGGCTAGAGAAGCTCACCAAGTACACGTTAAAATCCAGTCTAACCCTCAGGGACCTTGCATTGTAGATGGTAAAAACTGCACACACCAGCATGCGAAGGCTGGCCTTTCACCATGGCAACGGAGCAGCCGAACCAGCAACCTCCTCAGCAGGCGGGAAATGCTGAGCTGAGGCTGGCGGTCTCAGGGCCCCACAGGCTAACCCTGCTTGCACTTGGTAGCATTTTTGCTTTGCAGGCACGGCAGCATTTATTACCGTGTAGCCACATCCCTTTGAACAGTGTAGCTGACAATTTAAAAATAAGAACATGACCTAAGACCATAACAGCAGACAGGTCGCAGGGCCAAGACTAGATTCAGGCAGTGTCCCTGGAGCCAGGTAATGCTCCCCGGAGGTGCCAATAGTGTTGGGCAGGGGAGACCAGGAAGGCTTGCTGGGAGAGAGGAGTTGGAAGTGATTTTGCGGGAGGCAAGGGGTGTGAATTGTCTGGAGGGAGGAGGCTGTTTGGTTGGTGCTGAGACACCGGGGTGAAGGTATGTGCAGCCAGTTACAAAGAAAGGCAGACAAAGGAAAGACGGGAGGGAAAGGGACATGTTGAAGAGGCCTTCAGTGGCAAAGAAGTTTGATATCGAAAGGGTTAAGAATTGAAAGTTCTAGAACAGAGAGATTCATGAGATGGGCAGAGTCAGACCTGTTCTGGAGAATAGGACCTAGGTAATCATTACCACCCAGTCAGGCTGGGATCTCTTAAGCCTTTCACTCCCCAAAACCTGGCACCACAGCTCATTCTCAGAGTGTGAAAGTTCTAAAATGTAAATGATTGTCCTTTTTTTGTTGTTAAAAAAAATCCAAATAAATTAACTTTGCCCCTTGGTCTTTGTTTTCTGTCACCCTTTCTGCAGGGGCATTAGAAGAGCTATTTGTGTGTGACAGGGCAAGGCCTGGCTGGCCTCCACCCCTCAGGGGGTCAGCTCTGCCCAGGCTTGGCCACAGCCGGCCACCAGTTAATCAGGCTGAAGGATTCCCCCAAAGCACTGAGCTGGCAAAACGAGCACATTCGGCACCAGAGTCAGTGTGGGTCTGCAGATCAGCCTTGAGAAGCACCAAATTATTTTTTAAACAAAAAAGAGTAACAACAACAAGAACCCGCAAGCACACAATCAACAACATGCAGCCCAACAGCAGACCCAACCAGGGGCACAGACTCTCAAAAAGACAAGACTTATCTCGTTGTAGGCACAGACAATCATCTCTGTGGTGCAGTTAGAACCTGACAGTTTCCACCCAAGTTCTGGGGAGGACTGGGGGCAGGGCGGGGGCGGGGGGCGTCCATCAAGCAGTCACTTCCATGGGCGATTTCAAAGTATAGTTGACAGCTGCTAACCCATTCCTGAGTACTAGTTTAAGTGGTGGAGGAAAGCGAGACCGAGCTCCCAAAGAAGGGGAAGCTGCAGGGGGCTGGGGGGGCGGGGGAAGATTTGTCAGATACGGCTGGAACAGCCTAAGCGGGTCACTTGGCAGCTCAGGGAAGGAGCTGGACTCTGTACCAGTCAAGATTTCTTTAGCTGCAAGCGACAGAAATCCAATGCAAACCAACTTAAATAAAAAAGAGAGAATTTTTGGTCCACGTTGCTGAAAAGTCCGGGCCATGGTCCTTCTCTTACAAGACTTTCTCTGCACTCATCCCCAAGGACCTAGAAAGGTGCCCATGCCCTGACCCGCCCCAGTCTCTGCCATCCTGAGATGGGTAGCAGGGCTCGGGGACGATGTATTTGCCCCTTGGTGGCCATCTGGGACCGTTTGAGATGTCTTGTTTCCGAGCAGTCATGAGCCTTAGAAGCCCCCTGCCCCCACCATCCCTAAGTGGCTCTGGAAGTCAGCCCACAGTAACAAGGGTCTCGGAGGAGAGGCCTGAAAATGTCATTCCCTGCTCTGTGAGGTGACTGTCAGGGTCACAGTGGAAAGGCATGTTCTTCAAGTTATCCTTCCAGAACCTTTTCCATCCTTGGGCACTCTCTTGCTCTCCCCCGAGGCACTACTCACATCTCCCAAATAGCTGGCAGACTCTGGGGGCAGCATCTGACCATGTTCAACCTCCAAAGGCAGGACTTTTGCAGAATCTAGGGAGAAAGAAGTCAGGTCAACCCAGCAGAATATTTCAGAAGACCCCATCCCAGATTTTTGCAGGACATGACCAAAAAAATTATACCCCACTTTCCCAAAAAGAACATGGAGTGATTCATTCCAGGCTTTTACCAACAGAATCTGAGTCTGGTGCTCTCTGACCAGCAGATCCACCCAGGTTAAGCTCACTGGCATATTGACATCCTCAGCCCTCCGGAGTCCTTGCCCCGAGAACGCTCAGACCTGAAGACGGGAGAGTCAAGGATGTAAAGAAGGTAACGGAGCTTCCATGCCCAGCCCTCATCTCCAACCCCAGCTCACAGCGTAGAGGATGCTTAACCCTTAGGTGAGTTATTTAACCACTCTGAGCCTCAGTTTGTCATCTGTACAATGGGAATATAATAGCCCCTTCTTTAGAAGATTAGATAATAAAATATTTAGGAAGCTATTAGCCCAATGACTGATATACAAAAAAGCAGTCAATAGATGATGTTGTTGTTATTGGTGCTAAAGAGTCAGAGAAGCAAAAGGAGTGAGACTTGTTGTACCAGACAACCCTCCCTGAGATCGCCACGGCTGTGGTACGGATGCCTGTGCACAGGGCTCCCTGCACCTCTCCCTTGGCTCCTTAGGAAGCCTCTCAGCCCACATGGGGCAGCCAGAAGGGGTAGGGAAGGGGAAGGTCCCAGAGGAGCAAATCTCAACCAGTGGAGAAGGGGGGTGTCTGTGGATAAACGGCTCCGCCTCCCACTCTCCACGGGGGCAATTCTAAAGTGCATTCTGTAGGACTGAGCCCTGGGTGCCCACTGCCGTCACATCCGTGGGGCACTCCTAACTGGCTTTTCCTCCTTCTCATTCCCACTCTCCCTGCTCCTCACTCCTGCTTCCTAGGGTCACCTCCCAAATACACCTCCTTACCAGAACCCTTGGGTCTGGTGCTGCTCATGGAAGAACACAGAGTAAGACAACTGCAAAGCAAGTGGAGATGGATTTGGATGCTGAACTGTGAAGCCAGATTCTAGAGAGGGGTAGGTACCACACACCAAAACTCAGAGAACCATCCCTAAGAGCCAGGCCTAAGAGAGAAAAGAAGAGAGAGCTCCTAAGGAGAAAGGAAGTCCACTTCAGGAAAGCTTGACACGGGAAAGAGAGCAGGACAGGAAGAGGAATCTACTAAATGGAAGAACAACAAGATAAGGAAGGAAGGAAGGAAAGAAGGAAGGAAGGAAGGGAGGAAGGAAGGAAGGGAGGAAGGAAGGGAGAGAGGGAAGGAAGGGTAAATGAAAAGAGAAGAAATACATGTAAAGTTAATATTGCCTGTCTTACTGCATTTGGGCAGCTATAACTGAATATTGTGGTCTGGGGGGCTTATAGACAACAGAAATTTATTTCTCACACTTCTTGAGGCTGGAAGTCCAAGATCAAGGTGCGAGCAGATCCCGTGTCTGGTGAGCGCCTGCTTCCTGGTTCATAGACCACATCTCTCACTGTGTCCTCACCGGGTGGAAGGGGCAAGGGAGCTCTCTGGGGTCTCTTTTACAAGGGCACTAATCTCATTGTTGATTATTATGTACATAATTACTATTTAAAATAACACTAATCACCTCCCAAAGACCCCACCTCTGAATACCTAACCTTGGAGGTTAAGATTTAACATAAGAATTTTTGGGCGACACAAACATTCACTCTATGGCATCCCTTTATGATCACTGATTGGAGGAAAGATCAGGCCAAATCAAGGGAGTCTCGATCACTGATTCCTACCTGCCTAAACTGTCTTTTTACAATAAAGGTACCTAATATTAGCATTTCTTCCACTGAGCTCCGATGGCCCCTGTTCAGTCGGCGCATGCGCAGCTCACGGGGAATCACTTCTGCAGGGGTCTCATGCCCGGACAGGACCACCCCGCCTGGCCCCGCGCCTGGCTGTCGTGTCCGGCCCAGCGCAGGCACTCCACTCTTGCTTGGTGACCAAAGGATCGGAGACTCCTGTATTAACAAGCCCATTATATCAGGTCAGCTAATTCTGTCAAAAGCCTGAACACTGTCCTGACCCTTAAAGGTTAAAATTCTTAAAATTCTGCTCACTCTTAACTTGCTCAGCAAACCTCTTCCCTTTTAGTTCAAAGATATAAGCCCAAACCAACTAAAAAAAAAAGAGCGTTAAGACAGTGATGGGAATCTGAGTATGGATTCTGGGTTAGATGATGAAAGGAATTATTACTAATTGTATTAGTTGGGGTGATGGCATGGTGGTTAAATATTTTAATTAAAAAAAATTTTTAAGATTTTATTTATTTATTTGACACAGAGAGAGCACGAGTGGGGGGAGGGGCAGAGGGAGAGGGAGAGAGGCAGACTCCCCACTGAGCAGGGAGCCCCAGGGCTCCATCCCAGGACCCTGAGATCATGACCTGAGCTGAGCCGAAGTTGGACACTTAACAGACTGAGCCACTCAAGCGCCTCTATTTTTTTTTAAATTTTTTAAAGATTTTGTTTTTAAGTAGCCTCTCCATCCAACGTGGGGCTCAAACCTATAACCCTGAGATCAAGAGTCACACACTCTACCAACTGAGCCAGCCAGGTGCCTCTATTTTTAAATGCTTCCTTATTTATTAGAAATTCAAACTGAAGTCATTTAGGATGAAATGCAATGATGTCTGGATGTACCTTAAAATATTTCAGAAAAAAATATATGTAAGAGGGTAGATAAACAAGGTCAATAAAATGTTGGCAATCGGGACGCCTGGGTGGCTCAGTCGTTAAGTGTCTGCCTTCGTCTCAGGTCATGATCCCAGGGTCCTGGAATCGAGCCCGACATCGGGGGGTCCCTGCTCAGCGGGGAGTCTGCTTTGCCCTCTCCCTCTGCCCCTAACCCTGCTTGTGCTCTCTCTCTCTCTTTCTCAAATAAATAAAATCTTAAAAAATAAATAATAAATAAAATGTTGGTAATTGTTAAAATTGGGTGACAGGTACACAAGAATTTATTATAGCAAGCCCTGTACTTTGGGGCTGAATTTCCAGAAGAAACAGTTTGGGGTAAGGTGCAGTCCAGTCCAGCCCAGCCCAGCCCCTCGGCCACCTGGGTGTTATGTGTTCTGGGGAGGGGAGGGGAAAGGGGTGCAGGGAAGAGGAAGAAGGAGAACAGGATGTTGGGCCCCGAGTTGTGTTTAACTTCACATTTGATTTCGCTGCCTGGCAGATGTTCCAGGGGGCCGGGGGGGGGGTGGGGAGGGGGCGACAGCCTGTCAGAGTGGGTGTGAAACTGTGAACTGAAACAGAGATTTGACAAATCAAACAAGGAGACAGTGGTAAGAGCCAGCTGTGAGATACTGGAAAAGCAACTCCTGATGCTTAGAAGAAAAAGCCAAAGGAGTAGAAATTAGAGCCTCGGATGGACATTGCCATAGCCCTGCAGGGCCTTGGGGTTATCCCTCTGTATTAAATATCCTCGATAGGGTGAGAAGCCCTCGGACCATTTGTGAAGGAAAATGGGATTCCTGTCTCATTTTCCCACTTAAGTTATGGTAATAAAAAGATACTTCATCCCTACCTTCAAAACCTTGTCCCTGGGGCTCTGCATCTGGCTGCATTTCTCCACTGGCTTGCATCAGACCCCTCCCAGTGCAGGAGCAAAGCACTGTTCACCTCCACCGAGCCACGCACACCCTCTACACACACTTCAGGACATCCGAGAGTGCAGAACAGGGCAAAACGGGGGACCGACCCAGAAGGCCAGTGAGGCTTCCCCCTTGGGGCCTAAGCCAGAGCCCTTGGCACGGAACGCTGTGGAACCTCAGACGGGGCCTTCCCGTCAATGGCCAGTGTTTCATCTCAGGCAGATGTCCCCAAGGAGATTCACAGACCAGAAAACCAACCCTGAAGTCGCCTCCACCCTCCTATCCTCTTTTTGGCCATCATTCCTGGAATGAGGAAACACCCACACTCACAGCTTTTCTTTTTCTAACATGTGTGTATTTACCTCAGTGAACTGGCGGGTGCGGCATAAGTGGGGCTCCCCACCCCCACCCTGCCAGGCCTGAGACCCTGATGGCAGGGGAAACCCCTGCTCCCTTCCCTTCCACACTTGGGCTTGGACCTTGCACCTGACTCAAAACCCGGAAGTGGTCTTCACAGCCCAATAATAATTTGGAGCTCGTGGTAACGGCCCAGACGGAGGGATTTATGACCCTTTGTCGCTTGGAGGAGCAAGGCAGGATGTTTGTTACTTATCTCATGCACCAGATGATGCCTTAGAGGTCTCACAAGACTTGCCCGAGGCTCCCATCTGAGGATCAGAACCTGAGCCTTCAGCTTTGCATTACCCAGGCTGGATATATATGGCCATCTTCCCCCGCCCCTCCCACGCCCAAACACACATACGGATTTCTGATGTGTCCCATGACCCCCTCTCCCCATCAGAGGGCCAACCATCCGGGAAAGCTGGCTGGCCAGGTCACGGTCCTGGTATTGAGGAGCTTGCAGTGTGGGCTGCTTATACACACACACACACACACACACACACACACACACACACACACAATGGAAGCAGATGCCCGCACAGATGGCTCCAGAGTTCACTCACAGGTCTGCTTACCTTCCCCATCAGCATTCCTGAAGCTCCCTGCACTAGTCGCCTGTCCTGCTGCTTTTCTTGGGTGAGGAGCTCTTTAAATCACAGATCGGGAAACCAACCCTCACCCGTCTAGCTTCTCTCGCTTGCATATATTTTACTGTACATTTTTTAAAAGATTTTATTTATTGATTTGAGCGAGAGAGAGCGCAAGCAGGAGGAGCGGCATGCAGAGGGAGAAGCAGGCTCCCCACTGAGCAGGGAGCCCGATGCAGGACTCGATCCCAGGACCCCGGGATCAAGACCTGAGCTGAAGGCAGTCACTTAATCACTGAGCCACCCGGGCACCCTACTGTATATTTTTTCATTCACATTTCCCTCTCCACCCGCACCCCCCACTCAACACACATAAGCTCCCGGGAGGCAAGGATGGTCTTCGGGTCTGTTTTATTTTCTACTGTATCTCTAGCACCTTGGCCAGATCCTGGCACAAAGTACAAAACAATTATTTGTGGGCTGAATAAGTGTCTGACTTCAAGAGCTGAAGGCCCATACACACTTCGCATTTGGGCCATTAAGTTTAGGAGCAAAAGAAGCCCCAAGAGGGGAGGCAGAATTCTGGGCTGATGATCCCAAGCCAGATATAGTTGCGAAAGCCTTGCCAGGTGGACAAGACTGGAGGAAGACTGGAGATCAATAGGTAGAATTCAGCAGAAGGCTTAATCTCACAGGTGGAGCTGCCCTACCATAGGGTATGGGTGGACTGTTGTGGTGATGGCTTCCATGAGTCATGCCTTCCGGTCTCCACCTCCTTAGGTAGTCTCCTGTCACATGACTCGGGGCTTGGCCATATGACCTGCTTTGTCCAATGGGACAATGGCAAGCCATATACAAGCAGAGCCTGGAAAAGTGCTTGCACTCTGAGGCCTGTCCTCTCTCATTGCTGGAAAGCCTTCAGCCATCACGGAGCCAGCCCAGACTAGCTTCCCAGAGGATGAGCGACCAAGTGGAGGAGCCCCAGCCATTCCAGCTGCATAAAGCATGTTTTTAATTCCCTGGACTTTCTGATGCTTTGACATTTTGGGCCCTTGTTGACACTGGATTGCTGATTGTTCCAGCCAAAGTCTCAGGGCTGACTCTCATGGCCTCATTTCGATCACATGTCTCTTGCTGAGCCGATCACGGTGGCCAGGAAGATGCAGTACTCTGCCTGTAGAGGTTTGAGTCATCCCAGAAACTGGGCAAGGGCTCAATCCCACTTGGAATAAGAATGGGTAAGGGGTAATATCCCAAAGGAAAAAAGGGTTCTATTACCAAAAAGAAAGAAGGATGGATTCTGGGAAGGCAGAAACAGCAGACAACATCTCCAGGAATGCTCTGCGCTTCTCTGTCCTGCACCTCTGATTCTTGATAGCCTTCCAGAGCCTTGTTCCAATATGGATTTCTTTCTAGGAGAGTGAAGACAGGAGGCTCTCACTTTGACCCTTTACTTTCTTGTATGAAGAACAAAAGCCAGTTTCAACTGGCTCTTAACTTCAACCACACAGCATCAAATAAAAAATGGTGTTTGACCTTAGGCTTTGAAGAAGGTGAAGCAATTGTCCTTGGCTCTGAGAACTTCTGATAGGAATGGAGAACATTTTCATTATTGGTTATACTGGACTGTCATTGCTCTCGTTTGGGTTATTTTATTGGTCTCTCTGCTTTGTTCGGGGTCACTCTTTTCCATTGAGAAAATTGGTTCCTTTTTTTTCCTCCCTTATGATGGAGCTCATGCGGCCAATACTTTATCTTAGAAGGTATGGCTGCTCTGGGTGCTTTACAATAAGCATGATGACCATAATGATCCCTTACAATAGAATAACACCTTGCCATCTAGAAAGGCCGTTCACACACATTACTGTATTTGATCCCCACAGTAACGAGGATGGAGGAGTACGGTATTACCCTCGTTTTCTTTAGATATAGAAATAGACTCAGAGAGGTTAAGTGACTGACTGAAGGTCACAGAGCTGTGTTGCCTTGGGTAGAAGGAAAATATTGGCAAGGATTAGACAGACATTTATTCGAGGATTCATCTGTTTACCAAGATTAGACTTTATTGCTACAAAGCTAATCAGGGCTAAATCCCCAGAAGAACTAGTTTGCAGTATGTAAACTATAGTAGCTCAGAAGGACCAAAACACGAACACAGGGTCACAGTGCCACCAACAGCCATGACTGGAGCTCGGCCCAGCATGTCCGCCCTTGGACTCACCCACAAACGAGTCCAAGAGACGCAGTCCCAGCCCAGCCCCCTGGAGAGCAGTTCTAGGTCCAGGAGCCCACATCTGTGGTTCAGTCCTGCTGGGGAACCTCTGCACTCCTCCCTAGCTCCTTCTCTCCTCAGAGAGGCTGGTGGCTGGGCCACGCATGGGACTGAGGCTTTGGTCTACAGACAGGGAAGGGACAAGTCTGGTAGGGCCTGGAATACTGGGGAAATTGTAAGCCTGGGTAGAAACTCCAGCCTGATAGGCTGAGGGCTTCCCTTCCAAGGACTCTGCTCTTCCTTATCCACTTCCTTGCCTTTTCCTTCTGTGCCTGTCCTCTGTGCTGAAATGCCCAGTTAGACAGCCAGCTGGCGGTCCTCTTTGTTATGGTTTCCACACAACTCACAAATCCTGCTCGCTACCAAAGAAAAGAATAGACCCAGAGTAGCTAGAAGAGACAGTGTCCCTTTCACAGGAGGAAGGGCTTCTGGGAAACCCTCCAATCCTTGTCCTGTCCCTGGAAACTTCCAGGCCATTCTCTCACTCCAACACTCTGCCAGTATCCTGAGCAAGCCACAGAGTGATGAGGTAAATGCCCCCCCCATACAAAAGTGGGCCCTGACCGCACCCATCCAGTCCTGTCCCTGGTCCTCATTGTGGAGGTCCTGAGGACTCAGCAGGACAGATTGGCCAGAGAGGAAGTGACCCAGCCCCAGAGCACTCTGGGAAACCTACTGTGTTGGCCTCAGACCCCACGATGGGGGTTAGTAGATCAGAGCCCCTTTCCAGCATTGTCTGAGGTGAATAGGACAGGGCTTATCTAAGCCTGCATGGGCCAAAAGAGAAGCCTAGTCAGCTTACTCTGCCTTCCTTCCCTAGATGATCAGGCTGTGTGCTGTTGGGACGCTTCTATTCTAGAAGTTTCCGCCAGGTGGCAGAGAAAAATATCAGATGCCAGAAACTTATCCATCTGAAAGGATTTCCCCCATAGGAGAAAAAAACCCAATCACACCTTCTGCCAGTTGGAACGTCTGCAATCACTCACTCCTCGTAAGTGGAAAAAGAATATCAGGACTAATCAGATGATATCACTCTGGGAACCCAATGCATCCTGCACTGATCTTTGTGAAAAGCTTCATATGGGAAGATACAAATTCCGATTTGTCTTGTCTAGAGGAAAAATGAGTTTTAGATATGTTAAATCAAAAATGATATCTTATATACCAGACATTAGTGATCCAGGACAAATGCCTCGGGAGAAAAATTACCCTGAAAATTTTAAGTATTCAGGTGGCCAAAGAGCTGGGAAGTGATGCGGCTGCACAAACACAGAGCGTCCGCCCTGGACACCCACGTGCCCCGCACTGGGCCGCGGCAGACCAGGCGCCTCAAACAGAGTAGAGCCCTGGTTCCTGAGGACCGGCCCTGGCAGCTTCCCACAACGACACCTCCTGCCCACCTCTCCGGCACCTGCAGCTTCGCTGTCTTCCTGCTCAGCTGGGTTGCCAAGGTCTGAAGACCTCGGAAATGCCCATGGAACCAGCCCAGAGCAGGATGGTGGGGAGGGCTGGGGAGAGAGGAAAGAGGCCCAGTTTCCACTGGTTTCCCAAGCCTGATAGACACCAAGGCTATTTTTTTTTTTAAGATTTTATTTATTTATTTGAGAGAGAGAGAGCGAGCACAAGCAGGAGGGAGGGGCAGAGGGAGAAGGAGAAGGAGACTCCCCGCCAAGCAGGGAGCCCGATGAGGGACTCGATCCCAGGACCCCGGGATCATGATCTGAGCCAAAGGCAGCCGCATAACGACTGAACCACCCAGGCGCCCAACACCAAGGCTATTAAAAGCCAGTTTACAAAAACACTGGAGGGCATTGGTTGTTCTCTTCCAAGACAAGCGGGTGGGACAGAAAGGCCCAGGGAGATGTGGGTTCTAATCTGAGCTCTGCCCGTTGCTGGCTAGTGCCAAGGCTCTTGGACAAGTCTTTTCTCCCCTTTAATTCTTAGCTGATAAAACAAAGAGTTGGCTCTAAATGACATCCAGGGTCTCTTTCAATTCCATGACACAGATATTTTTCTTTCTTTCTGCTCTCTTTCTTTCAAGAGTCTGTAGAGCATGGTAAGAGCACAGTCTCTCAAATCGATCTGCATAGGTTTGCATCCAAGCTCTGCTGCTTTCTAACTCTGTGACCTTGAGCAAGTAACTTAACCTCTCTGTGCTTCCACTTCTGCAAAATGAAGATGATAGTATCTATCTCATAACCTTGTGAAAGGATAAAATGAGTTAATATGTGCAAAGGGCTTCGAGGAGCTCCTAGCACGTAGCTCTTATTTATTGAGCAATTACTGTGTGCCAGGCTCTGTAGCAGGCATAATAACTACAGAAATGAGCCAGAGTGCGTGGCCCTTCGTCTCCAGGATGTTATTGTCTCCTAGCAAAATGCTGCCAGGAAGTTCCTCTCTCATGGTCACCTATTTGTGTCCTGAAGGGTGGGTGACTCCTGGCATTCTGCCTTTGGTTTGGGGTTGGACATGCAGCAAGCCCCCCGCCCCCCCCACAGGTCCCCAAAGCATGCACCATCAGTCCAACATCTCAGCTTTTTTCCTTTCCTGCTTCTTTATTGCTTTTCCACTCCTGATGCTACTTGCAGTCTGACTTCAAAGGTAATAGAAATAAATAAAAATCTCCTGCAAAAGAGCCTTTCCTCCTCCTCCCTCACCCCTTTCTCTCTTGAATTTTCTCCTGTCTCCTCTCGCTGGTGTTGCATCACTCAGTCTCGCAGCCTCGCTCCACTTGCCCCGTTTGGGGAGCTACAAGATCCCTCGGTGCCTCCCTGCCCTCCTAAGAACACACTCTGGCCTCGCTCTTCCAAGAACCCGATGCAGCCATAATCTCCTTGGTTAGTGAGGACATTGGCTGCGGGAACATTCGGCTTTGTTTTCCCAGGGGGCAGGCGCGGGGGTGGCAGCGGCAGAAATTGCTCAGCTCGTGCACAGTCAGCAGGGAAGGTAATAGGGATTAATCTGGGCACTGCCAAATGCAGATGTGTCCCCAGCCCGGGAGGCAGGATGAACAGTTGCTGTCTCAGGGCCCAGCTGCGACCTGCAGGGGGGCCCAGGGAGAAGGAGGAGGCACTGGCCCAGAACGGGCAGCCCCAAGGGGCTCTGTGCAGCATCCTGGAGGAATGGAGCTGCCCTGCCCAGCGCTGCCTGGCCAGGGGGGCTGCTTGATTGATGCCTTTAATAGACATGCTGGGGAGCTGGCAGGCCAAGTGTTTATGCCCAAATGCACATTGGCTGTTTAAGGAATTCCCAAATCCCTCGCTGGAGCCTAGATTATGAAAAACATTTCTAGAGGAATCCTGTGGCCTCCTTGCCACTATGATCATCCTCGGGCTGCCAGGGGGTGGGAGGGTTGGGGGAAGAGTGCAAAGGGCAGCCCTTTGGCCAATCCTGGCCGGTTCTGATCAGGCCCATTAAATTCTGGCAAATGGGGAGCTAGCGTAAAGATAGTTGTAAACGTTTCTTGAGTGCCTACATATGCCAGACTCTGGAGAAACGAAAGCAATAAGGAGCAAAAAGATAACCCGGTGGGCAGACAGCGCACAGAGGGAGGAGGAGGCTCCCAGAGCGGTGGGAAGCACACAGAGGTGGCCTTTGGGGTCCTGATACCCCTGCCATACCCTCCCCCACTCCTTCACTTCTGAGGAGCCAAAATTCTTGTTCAGTCACAGTGACTAATGAAGGGTTCCTTCCAGCATGATTTGTTTAAAGAGGACGTTCTGGAAGCCCCCCCAAACCCTCCAATAGTAAGGGGGTTGGGGAACTATAATGGCAAATTTTTAGGAATCCTGACAGATCTGGGGAGGGGGAGGAATTTGGGGGGTGGTCCTCAATAAATCATATGCTGACCTGAGTCAGGACACCTGGGATTTGGCCCATGCCTTGTCACTCTAGCTGGGTGAGTGGGGACAAGTCACCAAACCTCTCCAGCCTACCTCCTAGGGTTTCTGCACTGTTTAGATGACATGACAGGTGGGACAGGAAAGGGAGAAGCACAGAACCTAGAGCACCACAGGCAGGTCCCATCTGTGGGAGCCTTTTCTATCTTCAGCCCACAGTGGTGATGCACCCCTTCCTCACATACCTCGTGCATGCTTACTGCTGAGGGTTTATTTTATTTTATTTATTTATTCTAAGTGATCTCTACACCCAACGTGGGGCTCAAACTCAGGAACCTGAGATCAAGAGTCACGTGCTCTTCCGAATGATTCCCCCGGGGCACCCTGCTGCTGAGTTTTATATGGATCACTGTTCACATTCATTTATATACAAATAGTTGTTGAAATAATACAATATTTAATGAAGGTAAACAGAAAAGTTGCGGGGGTGGGGGGAGTCTTTGCTATTGCTACATTTTGTGACCTGGCATCAAGCATCTGAAAAGGCAGGCTCGGGGCCATCTAAAACAGGCTAGATGGGAACCAAGTTGCCCTGGGACCTGCTCGGCCTCTGGGCTTCCAAGCCCAACTGAAGGGGAGATCAGGAAGTAGTCTAAGGTCTGGGATTCAGATATGCAGGCTGGGCTCGGGGAGAGAAACAAAGCCATGTAGGGTCTTTCACTGGAAACCAGACACAGGGACTCTAATCCTGAAGCTGGGTAGCTCTGGGCAAGTGTGTTCACTTCTCTTAGCCTCAGTTTCCTTATCTGCAAATCTGCATGCTGGACTTCATTTCTTAGGTCTGTACTAGATACACTATTATACAATTCCATAAATAAATGTATCAGGTGGGAAGACACCCAGTCAAGTCATCCAGCAGCCACAGTTAGTTGCTTGAGCCAACACACCAGTATAAGGCATTTGGAAAACAAGTTGTATTTCATGCACCCACTCAGGTCTGTGGGCAGTGGCTATCTGGAGTGCTGTGTTGAGAAGGAATCTGAAGACTTATCTCGGTACAGCAGGAGACAGGATAGTTTAGAGTTAAAAGCTGGGCTCAGAGGCAGACACCCCTCCACTTATGAGCTGTATGATTTGGGCAAATTACTCAATCTTTCCCAGCTCTGGGCTGGTTGTGATGATGGACGAGATAATGCCCCTAAAATCCTTGCATGATGGGATCAGGCACATAATCAATGCTCCAGGAGGATGGCCAGGGCTGTCTTGGGTGGGTCTGGGAGGGTCCTGGAAGGATGTATGCCAGCACAGGGACCTGCCCTGGGCCATTATCTTCTTCTCAACCCAGTGATCATCCTGGCTGTTCACTCTGTTTGTCCCAGGAAAGGTAATTAGGAATCTCATCAGGATAGAATCGAGTTAGAGGAGACAGCCCACCCCCAAATCCTCGTGAAACAGCTAAGTTGCTCCTTCCCTCTTCTTTTTATCCTGGAGGAGATTTATTATTTCCAGAAATGCCTTTGCAGCCCCCACCCTCTGCCCCTTTCTTGGGCCAGACAGCAGGAGGCGGGTGGCAGTCGCCTGTCCTCTGGGCTGGTCCTCGAGGGACTCAGGCCTCTCTGGGTACAGGTCTTCCTCCTGATCCCGATCCTGATCCCCACCCCTGGCCTGGGGAGGCGCGGGTGCGTCCGGGGTGATGAACGTGCTGCCGCCTGGCCAACTGATTCCCAGCCGCGCGCTAACTTGCTGGGTCTGGGGAGAAAAATCCACCCACTCAGCAAATTTCCCTTTATTGTTGGTTTTGTCTGTTGGCTTTCCCCCGTTCTCTCTTTTTCCTTTCTTCTCGTGAGTCAGCAACACGGAGTCCAGCGAAGCAGATGGGGTGAAGGGAGAGACGCACCGCGGCGCCCCCAGGTCCCTTCACCTAGTCCCGGCCAGCCGGCCCCGCGCTGTGGACACCTGTGCTTCTGGCCCTCGTTTTGCCCAGGAACTGAACGTCGGCCCCCTCCAGGGCCGGTCGAAGGGCACTGGCCGGGAAGGCGGGCGCCATCACCTGTGTTCTCGTGGGCAGATCCCTGCCTACCTGCAGCTCCCTTCCCTGCAAAGGCTCCTCCTTCCTCCTTAGCTTGTGGAAACTGGAAGAGTCCAGACCCTTTAATAAGTGCTTTACATTGAACTCATTTCAATCTCACTACCAATCTGTGAGTGATCCTGTTATTATCCCACACTGTTGCTGTCAGCAGCCAAACCAAGCAATAATAATATAATAATCAGAATACAGCAAACCAGCTATTTTTCATCTAAGCATTAAGAGTTGAAGGGATATTTAAAAGGTACCTGCCCACAAAAATATTACCCTTACACTCAGGTCTAAGAGTTTATGAGTATATTATGTATTTAGGAAAAGTATGACCCATGCAATATTTCTCTTTTGTCCGTCTGGGATATACTTGTACTAAAAAATGATCCATCGTTGATCTACAATTCAAATTTAACTAGTGCCCTGTATTTTTATTTGCTAAATCTGGCCATCCTAGCCTTACGGACCCTGCACCAAGGCTGCACAGAGGCCTCACCTACCTAGAAAAGCCCTCTGCAGGTACAACCCCAGAACCCCCAGCTATGGGGGGGCCCCAGGTCACTCCTGTTTCTGCTCCACTCTACCGATTACACTCACCAGGATCTCTTCCTCCTCCTCCCCCACCTCTACAGCCTCTTCCAAAATTCATAAGCCCCCACCCCACCCCTGCCCAGGTGAGAAGATTGCCCCACAGTGGCCGCTCGGATGCTACAAAAGGATACAGCGTCTTGTCCAGAGCCCTTCCCTATGTACCCCTAATTCCATCCTGATGCCAGAGAGGAGAAAGACAGGAAAGAATAAGAGGGTGCACAGCGAGGCTTTGAGATGTATGCTGAATTACCAGTGGACTCTGCCAGAGAGGCTGTAGATTAATTTTTTTCAAGCAGCACATGCTTATGCGCCGGGCTCTAGGGATACGGAGTGACAGAGTGACGACCATGGGACCGTGTCCTATGGAGCGTACATCTAGCAGGAGAACAAATTACTAGGTAAGTAACACCATGTGACAAGGGTTCTGCTGGGAGACAGCATACAGCAGGGTCCCAGCGGCGCCCAGTGGCCAGGGGGCTGGGGCAGAAAAAGACCCCCAAAAGAAGAGATGAGCTGAAACCCGAGGGCTGAGCAGGAGCTCTGCAGGTAGAGGGGATGTAGAGGGTGGCTAGGGGTTAGAGTGAAGTGTTTTTGAAGTTCCCAAAACAAAAGAGAGGCTCTGGAACCTTGGAAACATGATGCTAAGTGAAAACAGCCAGACACAAAAGGCCCCATGTGGTAGGATTCTATTTATATGAAATGTTCAGAATTGGTCAGTGCATAAAGAAGGATTAGCGGTTGTCAGAGCTGGGAGGGGGCAAATGAGGAGTGGCTGCTAATTGGATTGGGTTTCTTTTGGGGCTAAAAATGTTGCAGGGTTAGATAGTGGTGATGGTTGCACAACCTTGCGAATAACCAAAACTAACTAATTTTACACTTTAAAACGGTGAATTGCAGGTGCCTGGATGGCTCAGTCGGTTAAGCGTCTGCCTTCAGCTCGGGTCATGATCCCACCGTCCTGGCATCGAGCCCCGCGTCGGGCTCCCTGCTCAGCGGGGAGTCTGCTTCTCCCTCTGCCTGCTGCTCCCCCTGCTTGTGCTCTCTCTGTGTCAAATAAATAAATATTTAAAAAAACAACAACAAAAAAAACCAGTGAATTGCATGTTATGTGAATGATGTCTCCATTTTTCACAAAGCGGGTGGGGCGGGAACCTGAGGCCCAATGAGCAACTGAATGAAGCCCAGGTCACGTGGGATGAAAGGGAGAGGTCGGCAGGCCAGATCATGCAGGATGGACCTTTGGATGGACTTGACCTGGGAGCTCTGGAAACCAGGGCGGGCTTTGAACCTGAGCCCCATGGTCAGGTTGGCACTTTAGAAAGACCACTCTGGCTGCAGTGTGGAGGATGCTATCAAATGGGGGCCAGAAAGACCAGGTAGGAGGCTGCTGCCCTATCTAGATGAGGGATCATGGGGACCTGAATTGGGGCAGCAGGGAAAGAGAAAGGTAGGATTCAAGGGAGAGGACAGGAGGAACGACAGAGCTGGGGATGGCTGGATGTGGGGGGAGGGGTGCCAAGAGGGAGGCGTGGTATGTGGCCCAGGGAAACGGGACTGGGGACCATTTATTGGGACAGGGAAGCCTGGAGGTGGTGCAAAGGAGGGGGTGTCTTGAGAAAAATGGTATGGTCCACCGTGTGGAACACCTTAGGGAGTCTAGCAGGTGGGGACACACAGGTGTCCCCTGGATTCAGGGACAGATCAGTCACTGGTGACCCTGAGGGGACAGGGCTGGACCACAGCTTGACTGAAGTGAGACTGAGGTAGATTGAGGAGGATGATTGGAGGAGGAAGAAGCAGAAGCTGATTCTGGAAGCAAGTTCGTGAAGGGGAGAAGCGATACAGGAGTAGAGCTGGCAGGGTGAGAGGGCTCAAGGGTGAGAGGGAAGCAATTTGTTTCCATTCTGAGAGCCCGGACTGGAGGGGTTAAACGTTGTGCAGGGTTTCTAAGGAAGTGGGTGGAGCCAGAATTAGCAGCCAGGAGCCTTGGCCCTGTGGGAGGAGGGATGGGCCCCTTTCTTAGCGGGAGGGGAGAAGGGGCAGGGCTGAGGTGGACGGTGCCAGGGTTTGTAAGTCTAGAGAGGAGGGAAGGGAATTCCCACACAACTTCTCTTCTGTCACTGAAGCAGGGGACAAGGTCAAATACTGGGGCTGCCGGCAAAATGGAGGGGCTGGCCCAGCGTATGCCTAAAATGGCTCAGAGAGCCTATTGTTAAGTTTCTAAGAATTCTGTGAGCCAGTTATTAAACACTGCTGTTATTAAAATTAAATTATAGTAAATCTGCACAAAAATGCTCAACTATTTTTTTTTATAAAGATGCAAAAGCAGGGCACCTGGGTGGCTCAGTCGGTTAAGTGTCTGCCTTCAGCTCAGGTCATGATCCCAGAGTCCCAGGATCGAGTCCCGCATCGGGCTCCCGGCTCAGCTGGGAGTCTGCTTCTCCCTCTGACCCTCCCCCCTCTCGTGCTTTCTCCCTCTCACTCTCTCTCTCTCTCTCTCAAATAAATAAATAAAATCTTTACCAAAAAAAAAAAGATGCGAAAGCACTTTGCTTTTTCAATGAGTGGTTGCAATTGGACCTCATCAGAATGAAAAGCTGTGGCTCTCTGAAAAACCCCATGGAGAGAATCAGAAGACAAGTTACAGACTGGGAGAAAATACTTGCAAACTATGTATCTGATGAAGGACCAGTATCTAAAATATATAAAGAAGTCTCAAAACTCTGCAGTGTAAAAAACAAACAATTCAGTTAGAAAAATGGGCAAAAGGCATGAGTGGGCATGTCACTGAAAAGGAGATACGGACGGCAAATAGCACATGAAAACATGCTCAAGATCGTTAGACATTTTGGGAAATGCAAGTTCAAACCACAATAAGATAACGTGGCACACCTACCAGCATGTCTGTTAAGGATGTGGAGGGACTGCATCACTCATACATTGCTTTTGGGAACCCAAAATGGTAAAGCCACTCTGGACAAGAGTATGGGGAGTTTCTTACAAAAGTAAACATGTGCGTACAGTCCGACCCAGCAGTTGTACTCTTGGGCATTTATCCCAGAGAAATGAAAACTTACATTCATACAAAAATCTGCATAGGAATGTTCATAGCAGCTTATAATAGTAAAAACCTAGAAACAACCCAGATGTCCTTCAGTGGGTGAATGGCGCATCCCTACCATGAAATGCTAACCGACAGGAAAAAGGAACAAACTCTTGATAAGTATGGCAACTTGGATCATACAGTATATGATCTTTTGGAATTGGATATTTTTTACTCAACATAATGCCCTGTGTGTGGCGGGGGGGGGGGAATCCAGTTCCAAAAGATATTGTACTCTGAGTCCATTTATTTCTTTTAATATTTTATTTATTTATTTGTCAGGGAGAGCACACAAGCAGGGGAAGCAACAGGCAGAAGGACAGGGAGAAGAGGCTCCCTGCTGAGCAAGGAGCCCCATGCAGGACTCGATCCCATGACACTGGGATCATGACCTGAGCCGAAGGCAGACACCCAACTGACTGAGCCACCCAGGTGTCCCTTTATGAGTCCATTTACAGAAACTCAAAATGACAGAACGATAGAAACAAAGAACAGATGAGTGGTTGCCAGGTGTCAGGGATGGAAAGAGGAAGAATGTGGGTCTCTTTGAAAGGACGACAGAAGCGATCCTTGTGGTAATGGAAGTGTTTTGTGTCTTGACTGTGTCAACATTAGTCTCCTGGCTGTGACATCGTACTATAGTTGTTCAACGTGTTGCCACTGGGGGAAGCTGGATAGAGGTACGGCTATCTGTCTGTATCATTACAACTCCATGTGAATTTACAATGATCTCAAAATAAAGGTTACTTTAAAAATACATGTAAGGGACGCCTGGGTGGCTCAGTCGGTTAAGCGTCTGCCTTTGGCTCAGGTCATGATCCCAGGGTCCTGGGATGGAGTCCCACGTCAGGCTCCCTGCTCAGCGGGGAGTCAGCTTCTCCCTCTGCTTGTGCTCTCTCTCTCTCTCCCTCTCTGACAAATAAATAAATGAAATCTTAAAAAAAAAAAAAAAAGAAGAAGAAGAAGAAGAATGGGCAAACACTGTAAATCAGGGCTTCCCTCAGCCCCGGGCCTGTTGTTAGAACCTCTGCCAACACACCACTGGGCCAGCCGGCTTGTTGGGGGTCTGAGCAAATGGAGTAGTCTTTCCAGGGCACAGAATCAAGAGTTGCCTGGAGACACAGGTCCTCAGATTGCTGGATGCTGCTGTGGGCTCAGCTGAGGGTGGAGACCACGACTTGAGGGTGGCCCAGGCTTCCTAGAACTATGGCAAGCTGCTGGCTGCATTTGGGGGGAGGGTTGGGGTTTTGCCAGGTGCCCGCTGGGGAAGGACAAGGAAGAGAGGGAGTCTAGGATATAGACGATCAGTGCTTGAAGCCGGAGCGTGGAACCTGAGCTGGGAAGGGACAGATGCTTAGGCAGCGGAGACTGGGTTGTGGGCGCGGTGGGGAGGTGTCTGTGAGCTGAGGAGCGGGTGTGTTACAGTGACTGAGCTGGTGAGCCGCAAGTGTGGGGGCTGTAGTCAGGGGGCACAAGCTTCGTGTGCACAGTCCTGGGGATGATCCACAGCCTAGACCCACTGGATTCCGGGGCACAGCATGGCCACGGGTACGGGCGGGAATGGAGGGCAGGGCCCTGGGGATGAAGGAGCCCAGGATGTGAGAGGCCAGGAGCTGGCCAGTGTTTCCAGGGATGGTGGCAGGTTTGGAGTGGAAGAAGGACTGGGAGAAGTAGGGCATATCCGGGAGGGAAGGCGGGAGGGAGAAAAGGACTAAGGGAGAAAAAAAGAAAAGTCTTCTTAGCAGAGGCAAGAAGGAGAAATTAGCGTGTAAAGCCAGAGGCTGTTTTGGAGCTCCATTTAATGATATTAAATGCCTCCATTTTAATCAAAAAGGCTGAAGGGCTGGGTTAAGAATCTCAATTACCCCAGGGGCCAGACTAAACTCCTGCCTTTGCAATTCTTAAATTGTCCTAAGAGTCTGAATCTATCAGATGCTTCAGAGTGTATCCCAAATCACAGGACAAACCGACACCAAGAAGATGAAAGTGTCGGGCAGTCCACGGGACCACCCTGCTAGCAGCTAATGGCAGCTCCCAGGCGTGAGTGGCTGCCTACTGGGCTAGTCTGAGGGAGGAGGCTTCAAAGGCAAAGGGGCATCAACCAGAAGGCAGGAGGCGGGACCAGATCTCAGCTGGCCAGGTCTGATTCCTCCAAGGACCCAAATGGGGACCCAGAAAAATCCGTGTTCACATCCCTAGGAGTGTAAGGACAGTGGGAAGTTTCCTCAAATTGCAGAAACCGTGTCTTTCTTACTCACATATGTATTTGTGCTCCCTAGCCCAGTGTCTGGCATATAGTAGGTTATAGGTGCTCGTAAGTGTTTATAGAATTAAACAGAATTTACTTGAAAAGAGAGAGAGAGAGTTTCAGTGGAACGGTTGGGGGCTTGTTATGTTTCCCTTCCAGCCAGATTTTAAGTTTAAGATAGGAGAGGGAAGGAAATATTAGCACAATTAACTCTCTGATGGTGGACTGCCAGCTCTCAGTGGAAGGTTTTCGTGCTGGTGGAAAAAAGGTGGCAAGAGCCTTCCCTTTGCTTCTCAAATTGTCCCAAGGGACACAGCTGTTCCAGGTCAGGTAGCCATGCTTGTGGTCACGGCTCTCCTCTGCAGCGAGTGAGTGCCAGGCACTGAGCTGAGCACTTTCCAAGGAGCCGATCCCGTGGAGGAGACCGTTGTTATGTCCACTATAACAGTCAGGACGCTTGGGTTCAACGAGGCCCCTGGCTGACTGGCCACGGGGTGGGTCTGGGCCACGAACCTCCTTCTGCCCTCCCAGCCTGAGCCCACAGCCGCCACCCCCAACCCCACAGACCCTGGGACTGAAGTCAGAGCAAGTAGCCCTCTCCTCACCAGCTCGGTGACCCCTTGGGACAGACACCTGCCCAGTGTGGTCCCAAAGCCTGATCCAAATCATGTTCTTGTTCCGTAGGTAGAGGCAGGGGACAGAAAAATCCAGACTCCACTTTGAAAAGAAGTTCAATTTGGGGGCAAGGGAGAGGTGGAAGGAGAAGGATAGGAAATGATTCAGAAACAGCTGAACTTTGAAAAACAGCAGAAAAATCTCTCGGGCGCTGCAGAAGAGTGCATTTTTCAATGAAGCTGTGCCAAGGGACTGAAAAATTGCTTATGAGCAGAGGACATGGGCCCAGGGAACAGTTGAACTGACAGGGCAGACAGAAGAACTGCTGGGAGGGCAGTTTGTCCAGAGGCAGAAAGGGAACTCGGAGCACATTCTTCATCACTGAATTCCAGGAGGTCACCAAATTCTGCAGCCGCTCAATAATATGACCGCTAAATAGGATAGATACCAAATACGAGGGCCACTGAGTATTATGGCCACTAAATACTGTAGTAACCGAGGCCTACACCTCAGACAGAAAATTCTGGTATTATTACTCCAACAGACCAGGCCTAAAGAAAACCAATAATGTTTGTAAAAAGAACAACAGTCTTGAGGCCGCTAAATTCACCTGCTGGCCCATTGTCTGGGTGGCCGCAGGAGAAGGGCATTAGATGGATGGCAGGTTGGGGCTGAGGGAGGGGAAAGGGGGAGAAGTATTATTTCACTTCCCTGTGAGGCCAGAGGCCTCTCTGTCCTTCCTGGGTCTAGGGCAGAGGCAGCAAAGCGTTATCTGAGTGTGAGTCCTAGAAGCCAGCTTGCTCTCACCAGCCTCAGGGCCAGAACTGGGCCAAGAGAAGACCTTGCCACAGCTCCCACCCCAATCTAGCTTGGGGGGCAGTGAAATTTCTTTCCGATTTGACTGGCGCTTTGGCATAGACAACCATATCTACTCTTATTCACTGATATGAGCCTGGGGACCAAGTAACATTAAAACTGCCCATGCATATTTTTGGTCAAGGTGAATGTTTGCAGCCGAGAGGTATTTGGCTTTGGTTTTGGTTTTTAACTTTTTTTTTTTTTTTTTTAAGTAATCTCTACACTCAATGTGGGGCTTGAGCCCACAACCCTGAGATCAAGAGTCACCTGCTCCACAAACTGAGCCAGCCAGGCACCCCCAGGTATTTGGTTTGTAACTGTGTTTGGGGATATGAAAAGGAGAGAGTGTGGGGTTCTGTTTTATTTAGATTTTATCTGTTGGCCTTTCTCCTGGGCAGCCAGGGAGTCCTGTGGCCTGTGGTCTTTCCCTGGCAGCTCATCCTGGCTACCCAGAGAGACTCCAGGAGGTGGAAGAAGCCTGGGCCTTGGTGTGGTGGCCACGGTCAAGGGTCTCTTGGGGAAACCGCCTGCAAGCAGAAGGGACCTTGGCAGGGCCTCCCTGGCTGCCTGTGGTTCTCCTACAGAGTCAGCATTACCCCCTGCCCCCCAGTCTCCAGGCCTCTCCCTGCTCTCCCCCAGCCTGCCCCAGGACGGCAGGACAGGGTGGTGTCCCCTCCCTGTGTCCCCAGGTGCTTTCACAGAGGGGACCTGGCAGCTCCTGGCAGTTGCCTCAGGCTGGGTGTGGAGAAGGACAGACAAGAGGTGGCGCAGACGGACCCAAGGCCCAGTGCTCATGTGCCTGCCTTTTCCCCCACATCCCTCCATTTAGTCTCACCCAGTGCTCCTGGGGTGGGTCACGGTTGTGGAGGCACCCAGAGGACCCCCCCAGCACCCCGGTCCCAGACAGAATTCCCGCCCTGCAGCAGCTTGATTCTCCCCTTAGGGGACTGCGGCCGCCCGCCCCGCTGAGGGTCCACAGGAAGAGGCCAGCCACGCGGTCATGGCCACGAGGTGCGGAGGCCCCACCAGCCCCCCTGAACTGAATCTTCTGGGCAGCGAAGAGATGCCATTATTTCCTGAGCCCTCAGGGTTGGCTTTCTTAAAGTCTTCTCCTTATCACAATGATTCATGTTCATTGTAGAAGGTATGAAAAGTGCAGAAAAATAGAAAGAAGTATAAAAACAATTACTCGTGGTCCATAACGCAGAAGCAAGTACTAGTAACAGTTCACCGCCTGTCTTCTCTGCTCGCCTCCTTCACGGAGCTTATTTCCCTTAACAGTAGGGGATAAGCTGTTCCCCAGGGTAGCAAACCCTTCAGGATGTTGTTTTAAAGGTTGTAGTGATGGTTACTTTATTTTGAGTCAACTTGGCTGGGCTCTGCCTGCAGCTCCCCCTGCTTGTGCTCTCTCTCTCTCTCTCTCTCAATAATAAAATTTAAATAAAAAATAAAATTTCAGAATGAAACTATTTTGGAATAAGTATGGTCTAATATGGAACATTATTAAAAATTGGCTTAAATTTCTAGATTATATTAATAACTGAAGGAATCTGAACACTACGGGGCACCTGGGTGGCTCAGTCGGTTAAGCTACTGCCTTCGACTCAGGTCATGATCCCAGGGTCCTGGGATCGAGTCCCACATCGGCCTCCCTGCAGGGAGCCTGTTTCTCCCTCTCCCTCTGCCTGCTGCTCCCCCTGCTTGTGCTCGCTCTCTCTCTCAAATAAAGGAATAAAAATCTTAAAAAAAAAAAAAAAGAAGAACAGTGTCTGGCTCAGCACTCAGAAAATGTTAGCTGCTATTATTATTATTAATTTTATTATCAGTATTATTTTTACTGGGTACCATGCTGGAAGCACAAAGAGGATTTAGACACTGCCTGCTTCCCAGGAGGTCACGGTCCACTTGAAGGAACAGACAACACAACACACGTGACAATATGGGGTAAGCAGTGAACCTTCAGGAAGGGTGCCCAGTCCAGCATGTGTGGTGGATGCTGAGGGTGGAGAGGAGAAAGGCTTCCAGAAAGAAGGGATTCCTGAGCTGAGAATCAGCTGGGAGAAGGAGGGAAAAGCAGGCATTCTGGAGAGAAGGCATGGGAAAGAGAAACAGCATGTGGAAGGCCAAAGCTGAAGGTCTGAGGTTTTAGTTAGAAGAACAGGAAAATTTGGTCACGTAAACAGGGACCCAATGAGGAAGAGCTCTTAGTACTTCGGATAAAGTTGACCCTTATCCTGCAGCTGATGGGGAGCTGTCATGAGGACAGAAGCAATGAAGAGGGTGACACGCATGTTAGGGAGATGACCCCAGCTAAGGCTGGCGCTGGAGACGACCAGTCCAGATGGCACCTGTCCGGGGTAAGGAGGGTCTGAGCTAATGCAGTGGTGGCGACGGGCAGATCGAGGAGAGACAGCTTCCAGAATGATGTAGGGGGTAACACTGGCGGAGCTTGGCAACGTGGCCTAGAAGTGAGGGTGGGGGAGGCGTCCCCGGCAACCCTGCGGTGCCTCGCTCGGATGATTTGGGGGGATCATGGTGCCACAGACTGGGACAGGTGATGGAGGAAAAGGAGTGTGCTGGAAGGTATTTCAGTTATTTCTATTCCTGCATTTCAAACCTGCCTAAAATGTGGCCTTAAGTAACAATTTATTATTTCTCATGATTCTGTCAGAGCTCAGCTGGGTAGTTCTGCTGCACCAGCTTCTCCTGGGCTCATTCACTGGGCTGCACCCAGCCTCTGACGGGACTGGAAGGTCCACAGTGTGACTCATCGTGCCCGGCACCTTGGCCTCTCTCCCTTCCCATGTGGCCGGCATTGGTCCCCTCCTGCCTTCAGACTCAGAATAGGACCCAGCAGAGCCGACGGTGAAGTTCCAGTCCTATTCTGAGTCTGAAGGCAGGAGGGGACCAATGCCTCAGCTCGAAGACAGTGAGGTAGAGAGAAAGAATTCTTTATGACTCAGACTTCTTGCTATTCATGCTTTCGACAGATTGGACAGGCCCACTCACACCGGGGAGGGAAATCTGCTTTCCTCAGTTTACTGACTCAAATGTTAACCTCACCCAGAAAACACCCTCACAGACACGCCCAGAATAATATTTAACCCAATATCTGGGCTCACGGTGCCTGAGTCAAGATGACACCTAAAGGGAAGCAGCACAGCCAACCAGCTCCCCTTCCAGAGGGAGGCATTTGTCTCCCTGCTGCGAGTGCTGGCTGCTCACAGCTGGTTCTCTCTCCAGGAACTGTCCTCCCCTGAAGTCACACCCTCTCAAAGTACAGCCCCCATCCAATGCCTGGAGGATGTGGGGGATACCAGAGCCCAGCCCCCTCACCCTTCTTTAGCTCAAGTCTGAAGGGCCATCCCAGCTGTAGATCTCCCCTTGGGCTCAGCTGATGACTCTGCTGTAACTATATCACCGTTCAGCTTCCTCTCCTGCCCAATCCTCTTCCCTCGCTCCCGTACAGATGCTTCTCCAAGTCCTCCCCCGCAACTAGACGCAGACCTCTGCTTCACAGCGTGTCTGCCGGCTGACCAAGGCAGAGGAGGAAGAGGCTGAGCTCTGACTGCACCACGCGGAGGTATAGAGAGCTTCGGGAATGGAACCAGAGCCTCCTGCCGCCAGCAGGATATTTGAGGCTGCAGCTGGAGGGAGAGGTCAAGGCCTATATGGTGTGGGTAGAAGGAGAGGACCAGGGGGCTGAGGTGAAAGCAAAGGAAACACGTGACCTAACCAATTCACTAATGTTAGTAACTTAGGTTGTCTCCAATTTTCATTGTTATGAATAAAAAACATCGCAATACACGTCTTGATAACTGAATTCTTTTGTCCACAGTTCTGATCATTTTTTTTTCCTAGCCCAGATTTGAGCAATGAAATCAGGAATTAAAGAATATAAGCATTCTTGAGGCTACCAGAATTATCCAAGGCCCCTATTCACGTTGTGTTTACACAGCATTCATTCTCCTGCAGCCAAACTCCTAAATTTATAAGAGACCTGATTTAAGGAAGGTCATTGATTCAGCCGGAGAGTTAATTATTCATTTGAATTGGTTTGTGCAAAAGGCTCCAGAGAGCCTACAAGAATAAATTGAAATGCTATTAGAACTAACAGGCGAATTTAATAAAGTGGCTGCATGCAAAATTCAATAGCTTCCTCATCAACTCGCAACAATCAATTAGAAAATAAAATGTGGGGGCTGCATGGGGGGCAGAGAGCATAATCACAACAGTAATAACAATAGCAAAATAGCCCGGGATTGACTTTACCAACAAATGTGGGAAATGGGAAAACTCTATCTTAAAACTTGGTGAACTTTCTAAAACACATGCCATAACGCGTTGGATGGAAAGGCGTTCCGAAATGGCACGAGCGAATGTGCCGTGGAGTGAACTTGGTGAGTGAACACCGTGCACTGGAAAGTCCAAGGGGGTTCATTGCTTTGTTGTTATTAAACATGCCACAGTTATTCTGAGGTTCACTCCTAGGCAAGAATGGCAAAGAAAAAATTTGAAGATGGATGAAGAGAAATTTTGCCTTATCAGATATTAAATATACAGTGGAGCTAACATTATGGAAATAGCGTAGCCCTGACTCAAGGATTGGCAGACACCCCTGTGGGTCATGCTCGCAAGCAGAAGTTCGTGCGCGAGAATCCAGTGGATTCCAGTCCTGCTGGAAGAGGCAGCAATAAGAGGCAGAGGGACAATCAGTGAACTATCTGGGGGGAAAATTATACCTTCTTTTCACACCACACATCCAAATCAGCAAATTCCAGTTGATGAAAGAGTTAGATGTTGTTACAGGTATAATTGTATCCCACGGGAAAAATAAAGAAATAAATAAATTATATATATTGAAATCCCAACCCCCAGCACCTCAGAATGTGACCTTCTTTGGAAATAGGGTCACTGTGTACGTAATTCATTAAGATAAGGTCATCCTAGAGGATGGTGGGCCCCTAATCCGATATGGCCGCTATCCTTAGACGAAGACAGCACAAGAGGACAGAAACAGAGATGGAAGTTACACCCTCCCACAAGCCAAGGAACCTGGAGGCTCCCAGGAGCTGGAAGAAGCAAGGAAGGATCATCCTTCCCTAGAGATTTAGAGCAAGCACAGCCTACTATCACCTGACTTCTAGCCTCCAGACCTTGAGACAATACATTTCCTTTTTTTTTTTTTTAAGTAGGCTTCATGCCCAAGCATGGAGCCCAACTCGGGGGGCCGAGCTCACAACCCTGAGATCAGGACCCAAGCTGAAATCAAGAGTTGGACACTCAACTGACTGAGACAGCCAGGCGCCCGAGACAATAAACCATCTAGTTTGGGGCACTTTGTTACAGCAGCGCAAGGAAACCAACACAAATGTATAAATTAGGACCATTAAAAAAATTCAAAGACAATACAGGTGAGGGGCGCTGGGGGGCCCAGTCGTTAAGCGTCTGCCTTAGGCTCAGGTCATGGTCGTAGGATCTTGGGATGGAGCCCCAGCGGGGAGTCTGCTTCTCCCTCTCCCTGCTCTTGCGCTCTCGCTCACTCTCTCTCTTTCCCTCTCAAGTTGATAATAAAATCTTTTTTATTTTTTATTTTTTTTAAAGATTTTATTTATTTATTTGACAGAGAGAGACACAGTGAAAGGGGGAACACAAGCAGGGGGAGTGGGAGAGAGAGAAGCAGGCTTCCCGCCTAGCAGGGAGCCCGATGCGGGGCTTGATCCCAGGACCCCGGGATCACGACCTGAGCCGAAGGCAGACACCCAACGACTGAGCCACCCAGGTGCCCCAATAAAATCTTTTTTAAAAAGTGACTTCGAAAAAGAAAATAAAGGTGAAAAATGTATATGCTTTCAAAAGCAGTAAGGACTTTATAAGCATAAAGGCAATGGAAAAAATCCAAAGGGAAAATCAATACCTTTTCTACATTAAAAAACTTAAACTTACATAAAAAAATATGTTTACTAAAACTAAAAGGTGAATAGTAAATTGGGAGATACAATTGCTACAAAATGACAAGTGGCCATTATTCTTAATCTATAAGAATCTAAAACCCCAATAGAAAATTGGGCAAAGAACACAGACATTTCACAGAATGGCCATGACTCTAAACATAAAAAATGTTTAACCTCATCAGTAATCAAATCCATGTCAATTAAAAGATGATACTTTTTGCCTTCCAAATTAATAATATTTTATATGATAATATACTTAATATCGATGAGTACAGTAAAAATTGCATCCCCTCCCATAATACTGTCCAAAGTATCCATTTCTAGTATTCAAAGTATAAAATTCTAAATTTTTTAGAATGCAATCTGATTCTGGGCATAGAGTTTTAAAAATCCGTACCCTTTGACCAAGTGATTCTCCTTCTAAAAATCTATCTTCAAGAAACAACCAAAATGCAGGCAAATATTTATCTACAAAGATGTTCATCACTGCGTAATTTATAATAGTGAGAAATCAGAAATAGGGTCAATATCCAAAGAGGGGAATCACTGCACAGCCATGTGTGCAAATTATACAGCCCTTAAAGGAGGTGATTTCAATTTAATTAATGACATGAATACATTCACAATAAAAATGTCAAACTAAAAAGCTCACTATTGTATGCATATTATAAACCAAATTTTATAAAACACACACATGCTTGCGGGGGGGGGGGAAGAGGTTAAAATAGGGGCGCCTGGGTGGCTCAGTTGTTAAGCCTCTGCCTTCGGCTCAGGTCATGATCCCAGGGTCCTGGGATCGAGCCCCACATCGGGCTCCTGCTCAGCGGGAGGCCTGCTTCTCCCTGTCCCACTCCCCCTGCTTGTGTTCCCTCTCTCGCTGTGTCTCTCTCTGTCAAAAAATAAATAAAAAATCTTTAGGGGTGCCTGGGTGGCTCAGTCGTTGAGCGGCTGCCTTCGGCTCAGGTCATGATCCCAGGGTCCTGGGATCGAGCCCCGCATCGGGCTCCCTGCTCGGCAGAAGCCTGCTTCTCCCTCTCCCACTCCCCCTGCTTGTGTTCCCTCTCTCGCTGTGTCTCTGTCAAATAAATAAATAAAAATCTTTAAAAAAAAAAAAAAAAAATCTTTAAAAAAAAAAAAAAGAGGTTAAAATAAGCCAGATTACCTTTTCTTCTGAACAGCATGATTTATGGATGGTTTTAATGTTTTTCTTATTGGGGTGAAATATATATGACATAAAATTTACCACTTTAACCATTTCTAAGTATACTATTCAGTGGCATTAAGTACATTCACAATGCCATGTAATCGTCACCTTCATCTATTTCCAGAGCTTTTTCTTCATTCCATGCTGAAACTCTATAACCGTGAAGCAGTAACTCCAACTCCCTGTCCGCCCAGCCCCTCCAACCTCCATTCTACCTTCTGTCTCTATGAGTTCGCCTATTCTAGGTACCTTATGTAAGTGGAATTATACAATATTTTTCTTTTGTGGCTTATTTCACTTAGTGCAACAGACTGAATGTTTATCTGTCCTCCCCTCACCCATTCATATATTGAAATCCTAATGCCCAAGGTGATGGCATTTGGAGGTGGGGCCTTTGGGCGGGAGTGGAGCCCTCGTGCATAGGATTCATGCTCTTATGAAAGAGAGCGCAGAGAGCATCATCACCCCGGTACCTATGAAGTTACAGTGACATGATGACCATCAGCGAGGAAGTGGGCTCTCACCAGACACGGAATCTGCAGATGTCATAGTCTTGGAGTTCCAGCCTGCAGAATGGTGAGAAATAAAGCTCTGTTGTTTATAAGCCACCCATTTGATGGTCTTTTGTTACTGCAGCCTGAATAGACCAAGACACTTGGCATAATACTTTTAAGATTCATCCATGTTGTGGCATGTATCAGAATATCCTTCCTTTTTATGGTTGATTAATTTTCTATTATATGTATACCACTATTATCCATTCATCCACTGATGGACATTTGGGTTGTTTTCCTTTTTAGGCTATTACGAGTAATGCCGCTGTTAACATTAGTGTACAAGTGTATGTTTGAGTTCCTGCTTTCAATTATTTGGGGTATGTACCTAAGGAGAGAAATTGCTAGATCATAGGATAAGTCTGTGTTTAACTTTTTGAGGAATGGTTGGTTTTAATTTTTAAAAATTTTCTTCTTCATTTTTCAGATTTTCTCTACTAAAAAGGTATTATTTTTATAATCAGAATAAAAAATGAACATATTTATTCTCAAGCATCTCCCATTGCTTTTCTTTTTTCTCTCTACACATAAAGCACTGCTTCCTTGGAGCCAAGCAAAAGATTGCTCAAATTTTCCCCTTAACTGAGAGCAAGGGCTGCACAAAATGACTATTTTAACATGCACCTGGGATTTGTTTTAATCAGGCATGGTAAGATGATAGACATGGAGACCATTGCCTGTATATTTTTCATTTTCTTGAGATATAATAGCCATATAACATACTGTAAGTTTAAGGTGTACAACATGATTTGATACACATATATATTGCAAAATGATTACCACAATCAGGTTAGTCCACACACCTACCGCCTCCTAGGTTGCCATGACAACTGCCTTTACAAGAATAGTTTATTGCTTACCATTCCCAAGAGGAGGGGGCCAGCCACGCCACACAGGGGAAGCACCAGGGCCATGCAGAAGGCTGAAAGGAACAAGGAGAAAGTGTGGGCACAAGCTTTCATTGTGATTTCCATGGGAAAGGCAAGGCAAGCCAGGGTGGACAGATTTAGGATTGGCTAATTTGAATAAAATTTCAGTGGGCTCCGGGCTAAAGCGGTGGCCCCTAGTTGTTGGGTACCTGGCCCAGGGGTGATTTTTAGGGCAGGGAGAATATTGACTTGATGTGAGAGAGGTAATAAAGGAGGTGGTTGGCATATGAAAGGAGTGCTCTCAGGCAAGGAGTTAACTACCCCTAAGAATTATCTAACCCTAGGAGGACCATCAAAGCCCCAAGATGTCAAAGCATCATAAAATACAGAAAATAAAAAACATGATTAATACAGTGATGTATGTGCAAGGTTTCTCTTTACAGCTGTTTGTCATAGCAAAGTTTGAAAGCCAATGAAAGTTCCATCAAAGAATGAGCTGGTTAAGTGACGGCACACTAACAGAATCAAATGCTATGATGCAGCCATGAAAAAGAATGGAACGATTTCCAAGAGATGCCACAAAAAGGAAAAACAAAACCTGGTGCAAACACCAAGTGGAATATTCTCCATTATATGTACCCAGGTGCTTGTACATGCAGAGAATATCTCTAGAAGGGCAACCAAGAAATTCTAATACTGGTGCCTCCAAGGCAAGGGAACTCAGTGGCTCAGGACCAAGGTTAGGAGGGATAGACATTCTATATCTTTTAATTTTGTTCCATGTGAATGTGTTGCCTATTTCAAAAGGAATTTATATATATATATATATATATATATTTTTTTTTTTTAAGAAAAGAAGAAAAAACAAAAGGCCAGAGGCCCTGTTATGTCTGTTATGGGTTGAATTGTGTCTCTCAGAAAAATACACTGAAGTCCTAAGCCTCGGTACCTGTGAATGTGACTTTCTCTGGAAATAGGGTCTTTGCAGATGTAGTCAAGTTACGATGGGGTCCTTAGGGTGGGCGCTAATCCAATACGACTGGTGTTCTTATAAGAAGAGAGAGATTTGGACACGGACACCCCCACGAAGGGGAACACAGACACGAGGAGAAGGCAGTCAAGTAATGCCGAGGCAGAGGTTGGAGGGACGCATCTTAGACCAAGGAACGTCAATGCCAGGGATTACCAGCAAATGTCAGAAGCTAGCAGAGGCAAAGAACAGAATCTCCCTCAGAAGGAACCAACCTTGCTAACACCTTGGACTTCTAGCCTCCAGAACTTCGAGACAATAAATTTCTGTAATTTTAAGACACCCAGCTTGTGGTGCTTTGTCATGGTAGCCTTAGGAAATTAATATAGGCCCCTCTCAACTTCCCCTAGAAGCCCAAGTTTCCTGGTTATAATGCTGGCAGATGCTTTGAAAGAAGCTCGAGGTGGAGGTGCAATCTCTGGTCATGAACCCTCAAGGACCATGCGTGCTCCTTCTGGCCAGAAGTTCTGGCCTCTGGGTTCTTCTCCGCTCCTCCTCCGAGGGCTCGGCGCAGAGCCGGGTGAGAACCTTGGATCAGACATCTGGGGGCAGATCGGGGCTTGCTTGGTTCCTAGAATGTGAGCTCCGAGCAGGCCGGAGCTGAATTCTGTCCCACGCCCTCCCCTGCAGCTCCTGCTGGAGCTCCTGGCAAAAGTTGGGACTCAGTGAACACTTGTGAAGTGAAGGCAGGCGTAGTCTATCTTGTGCCTCATTTGATCATTAAATCAGCACACTCCCGGCATCCGCCTCCTGACCTCGTGAGGATTAAAGCTGCTAATGCCCACAAAACCCTTAACAAGATGCCTGGACTATAACAAGAGCACGCTAAGAAGCAGTTATTAACACTGTGTTACATTTTGGCAAAGAGGCATGTTTCCTTATAGCAAAATTGGCAAGAAGGTTTCACCTCGCGTGCCAACTCCAGTTGTCGGCTGAGGTAGCCTAGACTGTTGTGTTGAAAAGATGCTGAGGTCAAGTCTGGGCTGGGTCACGATCAGTTAGCGAGGATTGCCAGGGGCGAAGGAGGCCGGGTGGTGGCCTGGGTGCCCCTGATCTGGCGTCTCCTCGCAGCGCTCCATCTCTCCCAATGGCAGAGCCAGCTCCTCACAGAGGTAACACACGGACACAAGACAGACGGGTCTCCCAGCGGTGTTGGAGGGAAGCAGCAAAGGCTGAGGAGGGCACGTTGCCCCGGGGACAGAGCCTCACCCCTGAGTCTGGGTCTCCCTGCAGAGGCCGCCGTGGGGCCAGTGCCCCGCTCCCAGCCTCAAGGACAGGGTGGGCTCCCTCAGCCCAGGCAGGGGGAGGGGGAAATTAGCCAGGCATCTGGTGGTGGCCAAACGCTTCTAGGACAGTCATCCTTTCTCCCCCTTCCTGTGAATTTACCCAGGACACCGGGTACAGAGGCATCACAGGCCCCCTCTTCCCATGTACCCCGGAAACCGCTGGCCCCGACCGAGGACTTCTCACTCCTCCACAAGGCTTTTCCATTTGGCGCGCTAACGGTCCTGCAAAGTGGGCTTTATGGCCTCCGCAGATGAGCAAAGACTGGAGGGCCTGAGTGATTTGTCCAAGGTCACCCTCTTGTCCCTCGGCCTTTGTCCCGTGTCACGGCAGCCTCCCGGAGAGATGGGCTGTGAGCGGGGCAGGGGGTGAGCTTCCCGTCGGGGAGGTGCGGCCCCACACTCTGTCCTGCCACCGGCACTGCTGGGGACACATCTGGCCCCGCCTGGCGCCTATCGTGCTTCGTGTCTTCCACAACTGGAATCTCTCGGGAAGAGCCTTTCCTTCTTTTGTCCCTCACCTGACTGGAGCAGCGCAGACCCTTCACTGCCTCCATGGGAAAGGACACTAGTCCCTTGTTAAAACCCTACATCGCCTAAATCTCACCGAGAGGCTCGAAACGCAGACGCCCTGTGGCAGGTTCCTGGGAGCCATGGGGGCCCTGCCCCTGAGAACATTTATGCTTCCTGGAAAGTTCAGGCACCCTGGCTCACCATGGGGGCCTTCCCCTGGCAATGGCTCTCACTGCATTCACTTAAGTGCCTGCTCTCTACCAAATACACCCTGGGAGCTGGGCAGACAGAGGGAAAGACACCCCACCCCACCCACCCCCCTGCAGCTGCACCCCAGCAGGGAGGACAGGCCCAGAAGTAGACTTTCAGCGGTGCCACTGAGGGATCCATAGGCGCTCTGGGTGTACAGAGGGGAGTGACTCAGCTAATTAGCCCAAGTCCGGGATGTATATTCCTAGCTGTGTGGAAATGCATGGGGTGCTTGGTGCAGGTGGTGAGTTTCCTGTCCCAGAGGGTCTGCAAGCAGAGGGCAGAGAGGGCCTACCTACACAGATTTCCCTTCTGTCGTCTTCATCCAGGCTCTGGGTGCAGGGATAGGGATGGGATAAGCATTTGCTCAATGGGATAATATAGCACACGCCTGACTAAGTGCTCGGGAACTGTTAGCTGCTATTATGAATTTTATATTTGAGTTTAAGGCAGCCATCCTCTTGTGGGGAGTAAGAGAACAGGAGACAAAGGGTTCTTCCCCTGCGGCAGCCACATCCACACACAGCTGGTCACAGGGCGGGAGACCCCGGCTGGCAGCTGTCCCCACAGACGGGGAGCAAGGGTGTGTGATTTCCTGAGCAGCCACTTCAATCCTAATGTCCCTTTAATAGTCCTTGTCAAACTGCCATGGCTCTCCCCAGAGACTTCCATGACTATGGAAAATAAATAGCCGTTATCTGACCTCCAGGGCAATGAAGATGTCTGCAGGATTCCAGGAAAGGCCATCCTCGAACCAAGTAGAGTCAACTCACCCTTTCGGAAATGCAAAGCCAAGGTAAGGAGGAAATCATAAAGTAAATGCACTCACTGCTCTAATTCTTTTCACCTATTTTGATGTATCTGAGTACATTTGGCTTCTGGAAGAAGAAGAGAGGGAGAGGGAGAGGGAGAGGGAGAGGGAGAGGGAGAGGGAGAGGGAGAGCAGCTACAAAAATCTGGGATGACTCCTTTTTTTGGCCCTGGGGAGAAAGGAGGTGTGAAGCAAAGGACTTAACTTTTCAGTTAATAATTTATCATCAAAACTTGGCATTACTGATTACATGAACGAAGTTTTAAACGGCCTTGCTGCCATCCAAAGAACGTGTGAGAATAAAGCATCCTTCTTTTTCTTACCACATAATTCGAAAAAGAGAAACCATTTTTTATCCTAAAAACATTTGATGTACCCGGCAAAAAGTGTTTTGAAATACAAGACAGTTCCTTAAATAGGCCCCAGAGACAGCTCTGGGCCAGGTCGGAGCCCTGCTCTGTTTCTAGCTCCGGGGGCCAGGGGATCTTAGCTGAGTCAGCCAGTTGCTGCCAGCTGTGAGGCGGTGGGAATGACTGCCCCTCGATGACCTCACCAGAACGATCGCCCCTCTGTGACCTCAGCCAGGATTGCTATGAAGCGCACCTGAGGTAAGGAGTAAGCAAGGCTCTGAGAAAGCAGGTGGCCCCGCAGAGCTGGCCCTCACGTGAGAAGAGCAGTGTTCACGCCCAGCGCCCCTCCCCCCGGTCAAGGTGGGGCGGGTCCTGATACCACTCTGCACCTGTCACAGCCGGACCGCGGGTCCTCAGGCAAGCGTCAGCAGCTTCTCCCACAACCAGGTTGCTCCCAGCCCCAACTGCCTCTGGGAAGGGTCAGGAGAAATGAGAGGAAGAAGAAGTTTTTGTGTTCTTTCTCCCACCAGGAGGAAAGCTTGAAGCCGGGAGAGGTTGGAGGACATTCCCACTCACCCCAAGTCTTGGCTGCCCTCTCCCACAGGTTGGGGGGGGTGGCTGAGGTTGATGGGCAGCCCCCAGCCTTGCCTTTGCCCACACTCCACGCCTGACACAATTAAAAAAACAAACTGAGTAGATTTGAAGATCTAATTGACTTTATTTAGCAATTCATGAATGGGCAGCGTCCCATCTAGCGGAGGACGCTTAAGTAGAGGGACTGCTGTGAGGAGCTGTACAAAATGGAAGGGTTTTCTAGAGGGAGGGTGGAGCAAGATAGTTATTAGCAAAAGAAGAGAAAGGAAAAGAAAAGAAAGGCAAAGTCACCTTCCCCTAGATTATCTCATCTTTGTTCGGGGGACAGAGGGGCCCTCGTGTGACAGATGACCTCCTTGGTGCTTATCAGAAAATTCCTGATTGACAGGCTAAGATTTACGTTTCTGGGGGAGACTGAAAAGGCAATTAAGTTAGACATTAAGCCCGGGTTTGGTGGCTTGGCCTAAGAGACACCATTTTCGGCCTGTGGTTTTCTTTTTAATGACCTAGAACCCATGGCTGTGGCCCTACCACTCTCGACAGCCACGGGCTTTTCTGGGCCACATCTGCAAGGATGTGGAGACACAGGACAGGGGAAGCCCATACTCCTTCAGGAAACTCTTTTGTGCCAGTGGGAAAACTGAGGACTGGCACGGGGCAGGCTATGTGGCCACAGAGACAGAGACACAGCCACGTCCTAAGCCCTGGGGCTGGGATCACAGGGAGCAAGTTCTTGCCATTGGTGGCTCAGTCCCCTTGAGGAGGCAAGCCCTAAAGAAATGACAAGTCAGCCACAGTTGTGTATGCTCTGTCAGTGGCTGCCACCTAGTAAGTGTCAGAGACTGAGGGAGGCATTGCAGTTCCCTGGTTTGGGCAGGGTCCCCAGGGAGAAATCCAGCGTGAATACCGGATAGCACACCAGTGGAAAGGTGTTCACTTTGGACAAGGAACTAGCACGGATAGACAAGAACAGTAAAAAGGACACAGGTGGTGTGTTCAAGGGACTGTGACTAGCTCTTTAGTATTCTATCACTTCGTATTTTGGGTCCCTTTCACATACCTCACTCAGGAAATGACTCTGTTGTCCTCCGTAAGCCCAGCTAAGCCCTGAAGCAGATGGCCTTCAGTGAGTTCAACAGAATGAAATGAACTCCTACTATGTGTAAATCATTGTCACGTCCTGCAGAGTATGTAGAAAAGCGTGAAATATAGTCCCTGCCCTCAAGGGCAGGAAGGATTTTCCTTTTGTCAAATGGCCAGTGACAGAGATTCAGGATGACTCTGCAGCAGTGAGGTCCTCTGTCTGATAAATGGCGGCAGGCTCTGGGCAGCACAGACAAGTCTAAGGAAAACCGGATTAGCCATCTATCAAGACGCTCCATTTGTGGGTGGTCCAAAGGTATTCTGGTGACTCTGCAGTTTTCTTGTCAGAATTAGTTACCAGGCTCAGTCTCGTGTCTTCCATATTCCTCCCAGTGTATTCCTTCTCAAGCACAGGAGCCTGTCCACAGCCGAACGCCCGTTCATAATCAGAAGCCAAAGTAATTGCAGAGATACCTATAACTCATCCACGGCTGGGCCACTGAAGAGCACCCCAATCAATGAGCAGTCTCAGACTCTGCAATCAATCCTGGTAAGGAAGAGGCATCAGAACAAGAACTAGAGAACCAACATAAGACAACACCTGTGGGTAACTTCTAAATCGGTCAACCGTGGACAAAGGAAGGCTGAAAATCTTTACCTGGCCTGAGAGAAACAAAGCAAGCTCCTCCCGGCCCTGGAAGCACCAGTTAGGGCTGAGTGGGAGAAAGCACAGGTGAGCGTCATCTGAAACAAACTGAAATACCAATTTATCTTGGGCATCCTCACAGTCTGATGATGGAGCTACTGCCATGATGGAGCGGAGAAGTTTCAGGAACTTGCCAAGTTGCGTGGGTAGAACTGCTACTTCTAGGACAGAATTGGCAGATGCCTGTCAATCACGCCTCAAAAAGTGAGTCACGGGGATATAAAGCAGAGAACCAGCTCCTTGGTCAATCAGAGGGCATAAGACTGAAGATTCTGGGTGGTCAGCACTCGCTCTGGCATAGTTGACCTCCTGCTTCCTCAGATGACTGAAGGCCAAATACATGGTGAGAAGGGGATCTATGGCGCCCTGAAGTTCTGGGCTCTGAATGCTTCACTGGAAAAATTCCTTTCAAGGCAAAAACAGACCACAAGATGTTTGGAAGTATTTTGAAAAATGAGTTCACATTCAGCCATAAAAAAGAATGAAGTCTTGCCATTTGCAACAACATGGATGGATCTAGAGAGTATTATAAATAAGTCAGTCAGAGAAAGACAAATACCTTATGATTTCACTCATATGTAAATTTAAGAAACAAAACAAATGAGCAAAGGAAAAAAGAGAGACAAACCAAGAAACAGACGCTTAACTATAGAGAACAATCTGCTGGTTACCAGAGGGGAGGTGGGGGGGGATGGGTGAAACAGGTGATGGGGATTAAGGAGTGCACTGGTCGTGATGAGCACCAGGTGATGTATGTAATTGTTGAATCGCTATATTGCACACCTGAAACGAATATAACACTATGTTAGCTATACTGGAAATAAAATGAAAAACTTAAGAGAATGAATTCACATGTCCTGTCACAGAAGTTTACAGAAGACAGCTGAAACATGATGCTTGTTGCAAGCTAACCCTTAAAGGAAGGGACTAAAGCTCCCGGATCAGAGCAGATTCCTCAAAACTACCAAGTAGCCGCCCAAAAAGCAAAGAAATACCACACAATCTTAAGACCGTTTATTTAAGGGGCACCTGGGTGGCTCAGTCGGTTAAGCGACTACCTTCGGCTCAGGTCATGATCCTAGGGTCCTGGGATTGAGCCCTGCATCAGGCTCCCTGCTCTGCGGGGAGCTTGCTTCTCCCCCTCCCACTCCCCCTGCTTGTGTTCCCTCTCTCGCTGTGTCTCTCTCTATCAAATAAATAAATAAAATCTTAAAAAAAAAAAAAAAAAGACTATTTAAAAGAAAGATTTCTGAGCCAGGCTACTGTAACCAAGCAGGAAGATGCTACTGAAACTTAAGTTTGACTGAAGGCATGCGGTCTTGGATGTTAACAAAATGTTATTGTTGTTTTTTGACTAAGCAGTCTGTACCTCTACCTTCATGTTTAGCTCAGAAAATTCCATTTCATGAAACTTTAGGCTCTGAAGTGAAGAAGTGAGCACAACTCTCATGCAGTAATACTGCCAAGGCAAAGATAACGCACTGTAAGGTGTCCCGAAGGACAATACCATATAAGGAAGTGGGTTGTTGAGAACGTGGATGACTGGTCCGCATATCACTTTTTAAAAGAACTGAGCACTAACTTTGCAAGGTTGCGAAAGCTATCAGAAGAAGCATCTGGATCTAAGAGAATATGGCAAAGCTATCTGAATGAACACCAATTTTTATCTATTCTAAATGTTAAGACATATTTTTGAATGTTAATTCATAGATATTTGTATACCCCAAAAAAGTATCTGGTGAGCAGAGCTGGCCAAGAGAAAACAGATTAGCTAACAGGCAGATGGTGGAGTCAGTCTGTGTATACCTTAATAAAGTATCTTGCTCCCTCCACAGTGTACAGACCTTCCTAGGACAGATGTGTGGCCAAGCTATTTCAAGAACGTTTCAAACTCCCCAAGTCATACTGTCTCAAGAGAACTCTGGAGATACAGCCCCCGTCCTTTGGTTCTCACCCAAGAAAGGCTTTTAAGTATTTTCAGGGTCTCTCCTTTATCCATTTTTAAACCAATTCAGGGCATTTTTGAGCATTCATTGGTTCTCCCAAGATACTGCAACAGCCATATCCCTAGGGTTGCAACGGTTCTCAAGAAAGCATCATTTAAGGGCGTCTGGGTGGCTCAGTTGGTTACGCAACTGCCTTCGGCTCAGGTCATGATCCTGGAGATCCCGGATCTAGTCCCGCATCGGGCTCCCTGCTCATCAGGGAGTCTGCTGCTCCCTCTGACCCTGCCCCTCTCTCGTGTGTTCTCTCTCTCTCAAATAAATAAATAAAATCTTTAAAAAAAAAAAAAGCATCATTTATTATAGCACCAGGTTGGACTAGACAGAGTCAAGAACTTTGGACTATATTTCCAACTCTTTCTCTGACCCACTGAGTATTGTTTCTTCCTTTGCCCATTTTTTTTTTTCATTCAAAAAACATTTACTCCTTGCCTACTATGTGCCAGGTTCAATTCTAGGTGCTGTGTCTCCAGGACCAAGGAGAGATCAAGTTCCTCTCACAAAGCAAACATTCTAACGAGGGGAACAAACAAATAATTCCAGATAGACTGAGTGCTAGGAAGAAAATAAGCACAGTAACAGGATTCAGTGATGGGGACAGGACAGAGAGGAGGGGAAGAAGAGCCCTACTTTAGCCAGAGGTCCAGGAGGGGTGACAGCTCGGTGGAGATCTGAGTGATAAGCGAAAGATCTGAGGGAAAAGTTCTCCAGGCGAAGGGAACAAACACAAAGGTTCTGAGGTGGTAGAGTCAAAGGAACTGAAGGAAGGGCTGGGAAGCCAAAAATGAAAGAAAGGGAGAGAAGGATAGAGACAAGCAGGAGAGGTGGCAGGGGCTGGAGAACCGAGGGCACTGCCTGTTGCAGGAGCTACACCATCTCAACTCTGGGGCGGACTTCAGGAGGACCAAGTAGCTGCAGGCCACTGCACAGAGAATGATGACGTCTGCTTTAGAATGGGACCTCAGGGACTAGGGTGAAGACATAAAGCCCATCTTCAGGTCATCCTGGGGCCAAACATTACTCAGCTGACCAAACCTTATGGCCTCCTCTAGCCCAATCCCTTGGTACTGGAACCCCCTGGCACTATCCGGGACTTAGTCTATTTGGTCTGTTCTAGAGATGGGACTCATGCCCCTCTGACAGCTACACTGAAGTTCTTCCAAAATCTGATTCCTTGTGACTTCTACTCATCTGCCTCCATATATCCTTCTGGGCTCTACCAACAGCTAATAACATTCCAAGAATTCCCTTCTCAGGCAAGTCAGACCAGTTTCTTTCAGTTACTCATCTGACTTTCTAAACTTTTTAACTTTTTATTATGGAAAATTTCAAATGTCCACAAAAGCAGAGAGAACAGTATAATACATCTGCATTTACCTACGACCAGATTCAACAACAATCAACTCATGACCGATTGTGTTTCCATCTCTCTTTCTGATTTCCTTCACCAACTTGGTCATTACATTTGTCTCATAGATGTGGTGTGGCCAACCCGGGGTATTAGCAGCTGACTCTCTGGAGACATCCCGTTTCTACTACTACAGCTAACTGTCCTATTACATGTGTGGCAGCCATACTGTTGCTTCATAATGTGAATTCAATCAACTCAAACTCTCCAACCGGAATTTATGCAGTAGGGCTTTTGAACCCCAGTGAAGGAATTTATGTTTGCTTCCAGTGATTTTCACCTTATCAGATTCAGCCCATTCCTTCACGCTACCGTAATCTTTTTTGGATCTTGACTCTCTAATATTTATTCACCATCCCTCCCAGCTTTTGTGATACCTCTAAAATTTTGGGAAATAGAGTCATCTCTATCCTCTTTGAGTTTAAAAGATTATGGATTAGAATGAATGAATTAGAAAAACAGTAGAGCCAAAATGGATCAGAGGAAACTTTGGTTCAATTCCTTACTCTACAGATGAGAAAACTAAGGCTCAGAGAGTCTGTGTCTGGTTCAAGGCCACCCATTAGGTAAGGCAGGATGAGCTAGAGCCTAGGCCTCATGCTCACCGCTCCCTCGACCAACTCCTACCTCTGTTAAGTCCCGAGGAAAGAAAAGGTGGGTCATCACCAGCCAGGCTAGTGACAGTGGGCCACTGCAAACTGATTTCTAGTCAACTGCCCAGAATAACCTACTTATCTGACAAATAATTATCAGGTGTTGCTCTCTGCCAGGCCCCACTGCTCTCAATGACTTTCCCAGTCTCTCCCACTCTCAGAGATTAGGTTGGAAATCATTTTTCTCCATTCTTACTTAATTCCTGCATTATTTAGAACTATGTAACTGAATCAGGGTTAGGAATATCAATGTTCATAAATAATAAAGGATTCACATCTATTAGAAATGAGAAATAGTTTGTTATTCAAAAAGCCAAAAAATAGCTCATTTAGAGGAGACACTTAACAAAATATACATCTTAAAAATTCAGTCCTCAAGAATCCTTTTTACAACTGTTTCCATTTGAGAAACAAAGGATTAAATGGGCAATAATTACAGATACAATTCACACAATAACTTGGATAATACACAATAAGCATCGTGATGTTTTTCTGAGATTTCTCTCTGTGGTTCACTAATCACGCACTGGGGAGGGCCCAAAGTTCAAATGTGCACAGCCCAGGGGGTCTCCCAACAAAGTGGCAGTGCCCTGGGGAGGAAGGGGGGTGTCCTTCCCTCAGAGAATAACATTAGGGGGAGGAGGGAGACCTGGGAGCTTGACAAAGAATCCAGCTTCTTATCCAGTCTGCTGCCACCATCAACTGTCAAACCATTTGCTCCTCTTTGCAAGAGGTACTCCTTTAGAAGGTCCCAGTAATTTCTGCTTATATTGTTCGACCAGCTGATTGAAGCGGATTTCGGTCTTATTTCCCTTAGCTTTTTTCCCAGGGGCCTATAAATGAAAGGTAAGGAAAAACAAGATCAATTTTCAAGCACTGAATGTCACCTTACCTTCATGCCACCCAAGAGAGAATATAAGAAATCTTGTCGGCCACAGGAGGTGGACATTCAGAGAGTGACCCTTAGAAAAACCCAAAATGAACCATCCATTGGCAGAAACCAGACCAGGAATGCCTAAGAGAAGGGCCCCACTAAAACACTGTGCAGATGCTTCAGAGCTCTCACTCTCAAATGCTTCTGCAAGAACCTTCTCGCAGATGAGTCAACCCAGAGTTCGCACCTTCTTGCTGGCCCTTTCCCTCAAGGAGAATCCTGCTTATGGGATTTCAGAGAGAGAGCTCTGTAAGATAGTACGGTATGGGTCAGACTTCCCAGAGGCACAGATTCCTTGAGTAGGAGAAGCTAATGCTTCTTTTACCCTTGAAACTTAAAGGAAAGGGACAAGAGAAGGGGAAAAGAAATCTTAACCTCAAATGTTCAAGAATGTAGAACCACAATTTTCTACTAAAAGGAACTAGGGCTGCTTGGAAAAATGGCTAATGCCAGGACCAGGAAAGAAATATGTAAGATGAGCTGGGACATCTGGTTGTACCAGAAAGCAAAGACACCACCAAAGGCAAGGCATATCAGAAGGACTCAGGAGCCAACCTGAAGGGCCTTCTGCTGGCCTAAATGGGACAAGAATAATAACTGCATTTGATTGCAACATATCAGGTATATAAAAACTCAGGAATCTGGGGTGCCTGGGTGGCTCAGTCGTTAAGGGTCTGCCTTCAGCTCAGGTTATGATCCCGGGGTCCTGGGATCGAGCCCCGCATCAGGCTCCCTGCTCGGCAGGAAGTCTGCTTCTCCCTCTCCCACTCCCACTCCCCCTGCTTGTGTTCCTGCTCTCGCTGTCTCTCTGTCAAATAAATAAATAAAATCTTAAAAAGAAAACAACAACTCAGGAATCTGTAATACTAAAAAGATCTTGTTGGTCACCATAGGAGGTTGGTAGGGCACCAACTCGTTACTCTGAAAACTGAAAAAGAGAAATTAAATCAAGCATTTATCCTGCCTTTCCTATACATATGGTATTTCATGGTAACCATATAGTTGACAAGGGAAGATTTTTTTCTCTAGAATTCTACCAAAATAATGCAAAAGAACTGAAAAACAAACAAACAAACCCAAAAACAAAACGCTAAAAAATCACCATTCTGCACCCCATATTGAAATCATGGATCTAGACAGTAATCATCAATGGGTGCTAAAACCATTAGGTGAGAGACTGATGGGAACTTCACAAATGGAAGAGAGGAGGACAATCTCTAAGCCTATAGATCTACTAATCAACCTGAGCATCAGCTAAACATGGGGTAACCAGACGTTATGTGCCTTAGGATGCTGATGCGACAGAAAGCCCAGCACCACTCATGAAATACTCTTGCCAAGAAACCTGAACTTGAGGGGCACGTGGCTGGCTCAGTCGGTGGAGCATACGACTCTTGATCTCGGGGTTATGAGTTCAAGCCCCACACTGAGTATAGAGATGATTTAAAAATAAATAAAATCTGTACAAAAAGAAAAAGAAAACTGGACTTGAATCTAATCAAGCCTGTACATCTAACTACCAGTTTATAGACAATACCAGGCATCACAGGACAGGCGAAATGCCACAAGGCAGCAAGCAGCTAAACTCAAAATGTAATACATTCTAAAGGGCAAATAACTCAGTTTCTCCAACAAATTATCAGCATGGAAAAAAGGGGGCTGATGAGGAAGACTGAATTATTATAGGAAAAAAAAGATTTAAGAGATATAAAAACCAAATGTAATGTGTGGACTCTGTCTGGATCTTAATCTGTACTAACCAACTACAAAAGAATATTTTTGAGGTAACTGGGGACATTTTAATACGGGCTGCATATTAGATGATATTAAAGGCTTCTTATTAATTTCATTAGATATGATAATGGCATAATATGTACATATTTTTAAAGCCCAGTCAGTTGGAAATGCATTCTGAGGTATTTTTCTGAGCAATACACCTCATTTTCATATAAGGCATATTTACATGTGAAGCTGAGTTTGCCTTAATATACTCTGGGCAGGGGGTGGTATGTATGAAGAATAGGTAAAATAAGAGAATGACTGAAGTAGAGAAACTAACATGTGGGTTCTTTCTACTTTTATTTATCTATTAATTTACTTAGTTAATAACTTATTTATTTACTTATTTCTTATTTATTTTATTTAAGATTCTTTTAAGTAAAGCTCCATGCCCAGTGTGGAGCCCAATTGGGGCTTGAACTCACAACCCTGAGATCAAGACCTGAGCTGAAATCAAAGTCAGATGCTTAACCGACTGAGCCACCCAGGCGCCCCTAAGATTTTTAAGTAATCTCTACACCCAACATGGGGCTCGAACCTACAACCCCGAGATCAAGAGTTGTATCCTCTACAGACTGAGCCAGCCAGGTGCCCCCATTTCAAGTTTATTTATTTATTTTTTTGAATAATTTCTACATCCAACATGGGTCTCGAACTCGTGACCCCAACATCAAGAGTCACATGCTTTTCTGACTGAGCCAGCCAGGCGCGCCCAGGTTCTCTCCACGTTTACAACCCCACACGTCAACAGCCTCTAAAAGAGGGTGTTGCAATCCAGAAGCCCTTTCTTTTTGCTTAACTAATCAGGGCACAAAAGTGGCTACCAGCTGTGGCACAGCCTTGCCGTACCAAAGCCTCGTGCCCTACAGAACTCACCTGCTTGGAAGGTAACATCTGCTTCTCTGGCTTCTGCTGGGTCATCTGGGGCTTTGGCTTTTTGGGAGGGAGAGACTTCACTTTGCCTTTGTCCCGCAGCCTGAAATAAGAGGTCAGGTAAGTGTCACTCGGAGTCCTCCCTCTAACTGGCACCTCCGAGGCCAACTCAGCCACAGGATAAAATTCCTTATCTTACACTGGCTCTTTTCTAAGCCCAGGATAAGTCATTCTAAAAAGGGAAACTAACAGAATATCCTAAGGCTTAACATTTGTATACTCTTTTATTTCAGCTTAAAACCTCAAGGGATTCCCAAAAACCGTCATTTCTTTAACAAATATTTTGTAAAGATTGACTTTTGTTGATAGCATGAATCTGCTGCCTCAAACAGGATCTGCAAGATGAACTCAAGTAGGTGGGCCTCAGCTGACAGAGACAGCCCTCTGGGTGGGAGGAAGCTCTTCAGATGAGGAAAACAATGGCACAAAAGCTGCCCTAGGAGTTCCTCCGAGGCCCCCTCCGCTAGTCCTATTCCAGCCTCCAATTGTTCCAACAGTGGCATATCTGCCAGTATAGAGATGCTTGCACGTTAACCCTTTATGGGGACTGACACAGTGCTAAACGTACCTTTCATCCAAACAAAAGCCACAAAGAGGAAAAGGGCTAAGCAAAACCAAACCCTCTGAGAAGCCACCCGCTGTGCTATGCCACCATTCTGCATCTCACCTAATTTTGGGGCCTCGGTGTGAGGGAAGCACCAGGACCTTTCTTCTCTTCTTTCCATCAGGCAGCTCCACCTGCTCCACTTCAGCCTTGGTCTGGAACCCTGTCCACGAGGACGAACGCAGCTTCCCCTTCTGCTCCAGGGGGGCCTTGCTTTGTTCCTGTGTGTGGTTTTGAGTTGCTTTCCGTTGCTGGTCTTTTCCAAGTGCTGGTTGTTCCTGCTGGGGCTCACCATTTGCAGGCTTGGATTTCACTTTTTGCTGCATAAAACAAGAGACTGCCATCTAGTTTCTGGATGAAGTTTATTTGCTGGAAACACTCAGCAGAAAAGGAGGTTTACGTGAGCTTAGTGAAAGAAGGAGAAGTCTTCCCCTGAATAGTTAGAAATTATAGGAGAGTGAATACAAGTTTACAGGCCCTGACAAAGTAACAGATGGCTACCAGGTTGGGGGACACAAAACCACCACTTCCCTTTCCATATGCAGGAACAGGGGAAAGTACATGCACGCCCAAGACTCGAAAGCCAGTAGGAAGAAAGAAAAAAGAAAAACCAGTAGCATGGGGCAGTTACTAAACAAATGTGTGGTGGGAATCCCAGAGGGAGAAGAAAGAAAGGAACAGAAGAAATATTTGAAGTAATAAGAGAATTTACCAAACTTAGTGACAGACACTAAACATACTATTATTTAGTATTTAAGTATTCCTTTAGCAGGAAGCTCAGCCAAATACCGAACAGGAAATATACCAAAAACTCTCTACCCAGGCATATCATACCAAACTGTAGAAAATCAAAGACAAAAGTGAAGATCTGGAAAGAAGGGGTGGGGGGTGAGATAAGGAATACCTTACCTACAGAAAACAAAGATATTATTACACTGAATTTCTCTTCAGAAGCCATGTAAAAAAGAACAGAGAAATATTTAAGTTTTGGGGGGAAAAAGTCACCAACCTAGAATTCTGTATCCAGTACAATCAACCTTCAAAAGTGAAGGAGAAATAAAGACTTTCTCAGACAAACAAAATTAAAAGAATCTGTCACTAGGGGACCTATCTTGCAAGAAAGGCTAAGTGAATTTCTTCAGAGAAGGAAGATGACTGAGGTCAGAAACTCGAATCTACATAAAGAAAGGAAGAACACTAGAGAAGGAAAAATTGAAATGAAGACTAGGAAAAGATGCTATGAGAAGGAAGACAAAGTATGTTACGAATTTATGCTGCACTGTGGTAGAAGGAAAAAAAAGAGCCACATTAAATTAGTGTAATAATTGATACAACAAAGATCCATTATATGCCTGTAACGCGCCAGTCTCCGTTTCTAAGAAAAGGGTACAGAGGGAAAAAATAGTGTCTACCTTTGAGGACTCACGGACCAGTGGAGGATTAGAGACACACAAATAAGGCAAAGTGAAAAACTAAAGACCTTAAGGAAGTTCACGAAAGTACAAGTTATGATGTCTTACCTCTTTTGAGAAAGGTGGGAAAATGCTACTTGAGGAAGCACATTTGATCTGAATATGGAAACTGTGTAGAAGTATCCTTTAGTCCGGGAAAGGGGCACTTTTACACAGAGAGAGCAGTATGTACAAAAGTATAAGCAACAAATAAAGCCATCTGAATCGTTTTTTAAGCCTCTAGTTTCAGAATCACTCTGAAGCAATAGCTTAAGGCAGTAAGTCAGTCTCCACCTAGGACAACAAAGCTACCTCAAACAAGAACCAGATCCCAGATTTTCCTACCCAGGACCGCTGTATTAACCACTGAAACTGCTCTTCCATTGGCCAGGCCCATGGTACACACCACAAAGACTGCAGATGTTTGGTATATAAGCAAATTCAGGTATATTATCCATGAAAGCTGTAGCAGTTATGGTATCAAGAATACTCTGGCATTCTAGTCCTAGGGCAAGAGGGGTAAGAGAATGAGTACTGATTATGCGCTGACCAAGCACTGTGACCATTTAATCCTTATTGGTTATGTGAGGCAGATACTGGTAATCCTATTTTACAAACTAAACTGAAGCTGAGAGAGGTACTTAGCTTGCCATGGAACTCAGGGGTACGGCCTGAGTCTGAACATGAGTAACCGTGTTCCTGTTCTTTCCTTTACACCACACTAGATTAAAAACAATACTAAAACTATCAGGCAGCACGTTTCTGGAGCCATCTAAGAAGAAGGAAGAATTACGGAAGAGATAGCTGAAATCTACAGCAATGTAAAACTTTCATCTGGGCCATTACCTTTGACAGGCACGTCACCAAACACTGAACTGCTCTTACTTATTGCTAATAACATCAGCCTGATGCTCCTCTCTCCTTCCTTTCCCCTCTGTGGACCTATCACAAGAAAGGCCAGCAGAGAAGATGGCCTGGAGAGTTCTAGGGAACTAAGAGTAAAGGGTAACAACCTAATGAGGTAGAGACCTACTTCAAGGGTGCAGAACCACAAACTGAACAAAATAGGAGTTTAAATATAGCCTGAAAAAGACTGTTTTAACTGAACTATACACTTAAAAATAGTAAATTTTATGTTAGGTGTTATCTGACCACAATTTAAAAAAAAAAAAACAAGCAAAAACAGAAAAACATTTCAGTTCTATACCAGGCTGCGCTGAATCCTCAGTTCCTTTATTTTAAGTTTTCTTCGATCCTCCAAAGAGAACTCCACTATCGGTCTCTGTGTCAGAAGGAGAATGTCATTCAGTAGATTTCTTAAGTTTCTGAGTGCAGTGAGCTGAGCTGTCCCCCACCCCTGCCCCCTCTCTTGCTCACTTACTCTACTTAAAGGTAAGAGGCCATTCTGCACAAAGTCTATCCAATTTAGATTTCAATTCCTGCTAATCATCTTATCAGCTGAACCACTGCTCATTCCCTCCACGGACTGGCTACCCTTTCCCATCACACACAAGTCAGAGGACACTGGACATAAAGGAGAGAAACGGTTTTCTGCAAATGGCCCTCAAGGAACAGGTCCGCCCACAGGCTGAGGCTCACCTTCAGAGGCCCAAAGATCTCTGGATTGTTGTTGATGTGGCGTAGGGCTGTCAGGGCATGCTCGTGCTCCTGGAACTCTGCAAAGGCGTAGCCCAGGGACTGACCCTTAACGTTCCCATGCACTCCTTTGAGGTCTCGCATCACCCTACACTAAGAGTAGAATAAGAGAAAGAACGCATGATTACAGGATGAGAGCATGAACAGACTCCCTGCAAAATCAGGTGATTGCAACAGAAGCCTCATCCATATCACTGCCACAGCACTCATACTGGAGTAATACCTACCAATGTCTTATTAGAACACACCTACTGAAGGCATAAAACCAATTAAATAGACACTTTCTGGCTTTCTAAGAGTTTACAGAGATCCACAAAAACCTATAAATAAGCATGCAAATAAAATACCCCCCAATTATAATAGCCAACTGTGAATAATACATACAAGTTGAGAGGTATATGGTACTTTAAATGGTATAAGTTATCAGTGAGGATGAAGTGCTGTCCATAGATCTCATCACTGAAGAAGCCACTCAGAAAGGAAATTACTAAAGAAGAAAAAGAAGGCCTGATGGCTTTAGTTTAAGAAAGACATCGGGGGGCAGGGGGTGGGCGCCTGGGTGGCTCAGTCGGTTAAGCGGCTCTCTTCGGCTCGGGTCATAATCCTGGGGTCCTGGGATCGAGCCCCATGTCTGGCTCCCTGCTCAGCAGAGAGCCTGCTTCTCCCTCTCCCTCTGCCTCTGCCTCTGCCTGCCACTCTGCCTACCTGTGCTCTCTATCTGTCGAATAAATAAATACAGTCTTTAAAAAAAAAAAAAAGACAGACATTGAGGGGCTCAGTCGGTTAAGTATCCAACTCTTGATTTCACTTAGGTCAGGATTTCAGAGTCGTGAGGTCAAGCACTGAGTTGGGCTCCCCACTCAGCAGGGAGTCTGCTTCTCTCCCTCTCCTTCTTCTCTCTCTCTTTCTCAAACAAACAAATAAATCTTTTTGTTTGTTTTTGCTTTAGGCAAATTTTATTTTATTTTATTTTTATTTATTTGTTTTTTATTATATTATGTTAATCGCCATACATTACATCATTAGTTTTTGATGTAGTGTTCCAATAAATAAATCTTTAAGAAAGACATTCAGGCATGGGGAAGGGCCTGCCTGACATAGCCTCAGGAGTATAGGAAGAAGCTTCAGCTGGCTTTGCTCAGAGTTCAGACCTTCTCTGGCATGATTTTTCCTTAAATCCTTAAACTGAATATAATAGGCATCCTGGGGCATCGAGGATACCATACCATAGTAGCATATCTTGGAAAAACTGATTGGTTACATGCTATTACTCCTGGAAGCTGTACTTCTGATGTAATGGAGACATCTAAGTATTAGGACACCTGGATGCTGCATGTGGTATACTTCTGGTGCCTACACTGTCCCTACAACTGTGCCAGGTACTGTAGGGAAGTTAAGAAAAGCTTAAAGTGAGGTTCCTGTCCTCAAGAAGCTTATGATCCTGCTGAGATACTATACCTACACATATTAAAGAATTCAAGAGAAAATTCAAGGGGCGCTGGGGTGGTGTAGTCAGTTAAGCGTCCAACTCTTGGTTTCAGCTCAAGTCAGGATCTCAGGGTAGTGACATCGAGCCCTGCATGGGGCTCCATGCTCAGCGTGGAGTCTGCTTGAGATTCTTGCTCTCCCTTTCCCTCTGCCCCTCCTGCTCGTGCTCTTTCTCTCTCAAATAAATAAATAAATCTTTAAAAAAAAAAATCCCCTTAAAATGACAATAGAGTTTTAAAATAAACAAATAAATAAATAAATAAACAAAATAAAAAATTCAACACAATGCAAATATTGTAAAACACATGAATTTCCCTAACGGGGGGTGCCTGGGTGGCTCAGTTGTTAAGCATCTGCCTTTGGCTCAGGTCATGATCCCAGGGTCCTGGGATCGAGCCCTGGTTTGGGCTCCCTGCTCTGCGGAGAGTCTGCTTCTCCCTTTCTGTCTCCCTCTGCTACTCACCCTGCTTGTGCTCTCTCGCTTGTTCTCACTCTCAAATAAATAAAAGCTTTAAAAAACAGATTTTCCCTAACTGATGATAGGTCTTCAATGTACAGGCACTTACTAAGTGTTGTGGATGCTGATACGAGAAATTACACAACTGACCTCTACGCCAGTAACACTTTGAACAGTTTTACTGAGAGCGGTGTCAGATATGTGCTGATACGTTCACATTCTCCCATGTAATTCCCCAAATACCAATGCCATACATTTTGAAGAGATTTTCCAGGATTAGGAAAACAGTTTACAGTCACAAATCAGAGCAAAGTAGATTTATAATATGGGCTGTGTTACTTATTCAATAAATACAGATTGAGAGATTACTGTGTTGCAGGTACTCTGCCAAGACCTGGGAGCAATGACAGACCTCCTCTCCGAGAGCTCATTCTGGTCGGGAGAAATGACTGTCAGACAATGACAGGACGGTGTAACAGTAAGTGCCGTGACAAAGGCTTGCAGAGGGTGGGGCAGAGGAGAAGTCTCTGTACTCACACGGCGGTTTAATCAAATCTCGGTGCGAATCCAGTGTTTGTCTAATACAACTACAACTGCTGAAGACCTGCATGGCTCTCTGTGCTTACCACACAGCACTTTCCATACAGTAAGAGCCTAGATGGCACTAAAATGTTCTTCTAAAGAGCAAATTACACAGATTGTTTTCTCTGCAGGAAAATTAACATTACAGCACCTACTATGATGCTGAGCACACAGCAAGCATTCAAATTAATTCATGAGGGCAGACACTTCCTCACATTCTGCTGCAATTTGGACAATGCGTGTGAAAGGCAGTTCTAAGAAGAGAAAACAAACAAACAAACATGAAAACTGCCAAACTCAGCCTCATCTGTTGACAATGCACCCAAAAGAAACTGTCAATCTACTAGCACCACAGTCTGAAATAAACGCTCAATGTGATCCAAGATGAGTACCAAACTTCAGAGTGGGCAGGGCCAATTCTCACCTCCTTGAGGCGCACCCCCTTCTCCCCTCGGGTGGCACTCAGCAGCAGCTTTCTGAGCTTTTTGTCGTCCACACCCTTTGGGAGGTTGTGCAGGCAGAGCCTGGTCTGGGACACAAAGATATTCTGGTCCTTGAGTTTCTGATGCTTCAGCAGCTCAAACTGAAAGAACAACAAATTGTTAATACAATCCACCCTTTAAAATTGCAGGTTCATAATTCTCCAAAAGGAAAGAACTGTGACCACCACCCCCCATCCAATAACCACACATATGGACAAAAGGAGGGAAATCACCCACCTTCAGCCTTATGATGCCTAGCACAGGGAAAGAAAGGTTCAAAGAGGCAAGATGGTGAATAATTGGTAAGATCATGGGCTCTAGATTCAGACTAAATTGGAAATCCATCCCTAACTGGAGAAGTTACATGAAATTTTTTAAGCCTCAGTTTTTCCCCTCTACAAAGTGGAACTGTAGGTCAAAATACCAATCTCTCAGCACTGATGTAAGGCTGAAACGAGGTAATATACAAAAAAAAAAAAAAAAAAATCCCAAACTCAAAACCCGGCCCAAAGCAAATAATAAATAATATTGTGCTTACCATCTATGCCTAGTCCTTATCTGCCCACCAATTCAAGCTAATTATCTAGTCCTTCCAAAAGGAAATGGAATTTGTTTAAAGAATACTTGATAGAATGTTGTCTCAACTCTGCCACCTTGAGGCAAAAGACAGTCCATGACCACAGAAATGAATTTAGCTTCTGGAGCATTGGACTCAACTATGCTGCACAAAACACTAGTCCCAGGGCAACGTCTGCTAAAGTGAGAGGGTAACATTCTTCTCACAGTGTGTTTTTTAAAAATCAGGTTGGTAGAAAAAAGTTTAAATTAAATTTTTTCTTTTACCAAGTCTTATTTCTGCTGTTCCTTATCTGGTAAAGGTACTAACAAATCACAAAATAAAGATACTCTGGAAATGAATATTAAAGGGTTATTTGAAGAGGCTCTCATGCCCGAGCTCAACAGTATGATTTTTCTCCCAGGAAAAGCTGTGCCTGTTGTGAATTATAATGCATATAATCTGAGCTTTTTGCTAGAAAAGTTTGTTCTAAGGGAAAATTAAAATGTGTCACTACCATGTTGTGATCAGAAAGGGGCATACAATGCCCGCCAAATACCATGATTTCCAGATGCTCACTACCAAAAAAAGTTGTGAACACGAGAGTAGAAACTGTATACAGGAAAAACACACTGCCTCTTGGTGTCATTATATTCTCATCTCTCTTCTTCATCTTCTGTACCTTCAAGCTCCAAAGCTCATTCTCTTCATGGTCATGCCTCTTTATCATTCTAGGCTGGCTTATTTGAAAGTAGGCTACTTGGGCTAAAGTTAAAATTATTTTGAATGAACACTACTAAGCAGCAAAGAAACTCAATGATATCAGTTATTAGTGGAAACTCCCATGACATGGAGTTTTCCTAAGATGATTTTACAATCTGGACATAGCCCCCTACCAAAAAAGGACATCTTAACTCTTCCTCCTAAGACCCACATCTACCTCCTTCCCTACTAACTACAGCCCATTCTGATCTTCCTTTCTTAGGTTATTCTGCCTTTACACTGACACCTAATTATATATAGCCTTAGCCTCTAAGTGCCTATCGCATTTTGTAGAAGCATACTATTTGGCAAACATTTACTGCTGAGCATTGGGAAGTTAAAGAATAAGACCCAGTCCTTATAATGGCATACAACGCTCACATAATATGATGTACAATGTTGGGTTATTTGCTGTTTTACCCGTGTGCTTCCCTCTAACAAGACTGTAAGCAAGCAGGGTCTATGACTGATGCTTGGCTCTCTGACAGGCACCTCCAGCATTGAATAGCTATTATTTATTGATTTATAATAAGTCATGCAGAACTTGAAGGCTGGTGCCTAATCTACCCACCCTTTCTCTTTTGGCCATATCAGCAGCGCTCACACCCTCAGCAGCCTTAGTCCCAGCACGAATCACTGCAAAAAGAGGGAAAAAGGCCAAGACATCAGCAAGGGAATTTTCACTGAGCAATAAGAGGAATGTGATTTGAATGATGCAAGCTCTTTGTACAGGGCCCAGAGGACTATGCTGGCCAGGACATAGTGGCATTTGGGTAGGTCCAGAAATAGGCTACAGGGCTAAGTTCTCAGCTCTGTGCTGCTCTCAAGGACTAAAACTGAACATTTTGTGAATTTGTTCCTCTTCTCCTTCCCTCCCCTCAAAAAGCTTCATGTGCGTATGCCCAACATCAGATGGAAAGGCCTAGAAGAAGTTCCGAAAACAAGTACATTTTAGGTATTTGGGATACAAAAATGCTCCACCTATACCCTGCCCTTGGAATTTTAGTGTTCCTCGAGTACTTGGGGGTCAGTACTAGGCAGTGAGTTAAGCCAACCTGAAAACAGCCACCTGGCCAAACAGAGGCCTAGAACCAAAGGCTAAGGGCCTTACACCACCAGTCTGGGCTGTGCGGCTGTGCAGCAGGTAGGCTGACAAATACTGTATGACCTAGAGGAAGGGATTCTTCGGTTTGGTTTTGTTTTTTAATTGAAGCTAATTTCTGATTATCTTTCTGACATTAAGGGAAAGGTACTGGGTGCACATTTTAAATCTATGAATAATTCAGAAGGGTAATTTTAGTCATAATTTTCAACTCCTTCAGAAAAACTATCAGAAATCATGACAAGAAGCAAAGGTAATTTGAACTTTTCCTCCCTCTTTGCCCTGCTAATCCTCTGACCTAAAGGTCTCAAGGCAAGCAGGCAGAAAGGAGAATGGGACTGGTTAACCGACAAACTGAGTGAAGGCTTCCTAACAGAAAGACCCATCTGCTCGAGTGGAATAATAATGTAACGCTGTTGAAGAGGACATGTGGGTTTTGAATGTGAAACATGCCCCCAGACATAACGTTGCTGGTCACTGTCATGGCACAGGGCCCGCAGGTCAGAAGCCGGGCTCACCCCCCCTTCCACTACTCACAGCCTTCTCGGGCCAGGTAGAGGCTCCGGGTCCCAGTAGGCTTCTTCACCTTCTTTGTCTGCAGCTTTGCAGCCTCATCACGGGTCACTGCCAAGTCGACCCTGAGCTGCCGGCCATCCAGTTTAAGCCCACCACCCTGTAACAGATTGCAACCCTCTCCCTTAAAATTCACAATGAGTAGAGACAAAGCCCCCAACAAGGAATGCCAAGGAAAGGGAAAACAGCAAATCCCAATTATGCTATGGAACCCAACCCACAGGATGTTTTAGCCCAGGTGGCTGCACGTGGACTACTGAGCCTAACATCTAGTATAGCTGTGCAAAAGACCATGTGTATACTGAGGGCAATTGGTAGCAATTTATTTTATGGGAATTGATTAGGCCCAAAGTAGGCCCAAATTGAGGAAAATTGATGTATATAGAGCCAATTTTATTAAATTCTAAAGAAAGCTAATGAAATGGTAGTATAAACTCTACTTAAGAGAATTTAAGAGATAATGACAATACAGGGTAACTTATCTCAAAACACTATATATACTTGCTTATAGAATACACAGAAAAATCCATCACCCATACATTTTTTCTCATTGACTCCACTTTACAGATGACCTTAATCCCTTCTTGTCCCAACCTTTCATGTCATCAGCCTATGACTGAGGCTGACATACAGTGATTAATAAACATTAGATATATTATTATACCTGCTTCCTCACTTATAAAATAGGTATAATAATTGATCTTTTTTAAGTACACTCCATGCCCAGTGTGGAGCCCAACACGGGGTTTGAACTCACAACCCTGGAGATTGAGACCTGAGCTGAAGTCAAGAGTCAGACCCTCAACCGACTAAGCTACCCAGGCACTCCAATAGGTATAATAATTGTAATTACCTTACATACCCCTGCAGAACTGACATAAGGATTAAATAAGGTAATACATGTAAAGCTGAGTGCCTAACACACACCAAGTGCTCAATAAGTGTTAGCTTTATTATTATTATATTATTGACAGTACTAAAAAGCCGGGCATAAACAGCAGATGCTGGTGTTCGGAGCCACTATGCCCTAAGTTAAGGGGTAAAAGAAATGTCCTCCTTACCTCAATCTCTGGAGAAGCAGCTTCAAGGCATTTCTGAGCTGCTTCTTGAGTCATGAACTGGGCAAATGCACAACCTGCACAGAGAAACAAAATTAAGTGAGATGCCCAACCCCTATGGCCCACCAGGATGCCAAAGATGACGCTACAAATGGCAGGCTGACACAGAGTGGAAGGGGGAGCAGCGTCCTTCTGTTAGGGGCTAGGAGACAGGCACTGTGCCAGGCACTGAAGGTTCAAAGATAGATGGGACATGTGCTTACAATGAAATTTTACTATTACTTCATCTTTTCCAATGCTTCTTAGAACTTTAGTCTCATCGTTGCTCTCCTTAGTAAGAAAAAGCCACAAGATATGGTAGAGAAATTCCACTTAAATCAGCATTATTTACTGGCTTGCCTTGTAGAGGACTAAAAAATGAGGCAGGAACCACCTAACCTGAAATTAATTACAGATCTCACTGTCCTCAAAGGCACTTGGGAGACATCAGATATGGGCGGACTGGCCTCTTGCAATCAAAGTCCCTGGCCTCTATCACATGAATACAGCAGTGAACCAGAAAGCCATAAGCTCAATTCTTGACTCATACCCTCAAATTTGCACAGGCTCACCTATCACTGGTTAGATGCAGAGCCAATCAATACATCCTAATTTCTGCTATTGATAAAAAGCAGTTTTTATCAGCAAAGAAAAAAAGTTCACCTTACAGTAGACTCCAAAAAAGAAATACAAGTGTCATACTATTTTGTTAGTATTCCTTTATACAAATTTAAATATTCCCTCATATATGAAAAAAATGTCATATTTCCTAGAGCTACTGGGACATTGACTGATCTTTTGTCCTCTAAAAGAATGAATGGCAGCAGACTGAGACAACACACGTGGCAGGCCAACCCAAGAGTCACCATCTAGGTGAGGTCCTTCCTGCCTCCTTCAGGCAGGGCCAAATGCCCCACCCACCAAGCCTCCAATCACATCTCTCTTTTTACAGCTCTGGTCAGGTGGCATCTTACCAAACAGAAGGAATGCCTCAGGAGTAAGGGCCATGTTTCTAGGCTGCTAGCACCTATCATAGTGCCTGGCATTAATAGATACTCAATAGGAAGAAACAAACAATATAGAAAGAAAGGGAGGAAGATGGGGGAAATATGTTCTAACTGACAAATTAGCTTATTCATCCAATATGAAGAAAAAAGGTACTTCTCTCTGAATGGGTAAGAATTTTAACACTGGAAATGCCTAGGTCAGTATTGGGTTTAGTCTTAACACTTCCCTAAAAGTCTACAGATAATTTTTAGCTCTCCTAGACAGCGAAATAGCATGCTGACAGGGATAAATGCTAGGAGGCGGCCAAGGCTGTGTGAGTACGCAAAAAAATTTAATAAGAGCTAGAAAAAGACAATGTATTTGGGACACCTGGGTGGCTCAGTCCGTTGAGCATCTGCCTTCAGCTCAGGTCATGATCCCAGGGTCCTGGGACGGAGTCCCGCATTGGGCTCCTTGCTCGGCAGGGAGCCTGCCTCTCCCTCTGCCTGCAGCTCACTTTCTCTCTCTTCCTCTCTCTCTGACAAATAAATAAATAAAATCTTGTGCTCACTCTCTCTCTCTTCCTCTCTCTCTGACAAATAAATAAATAAAATCTTTAAAAAATAATAAAACTATGCTTATTAAAATCATTAACTCTAAGCTAATATTAATAGATCAAGAAAGAGACTGAGCAAGTCAACTATTGACTACATTCTGAAAATACCAACCCAACAGACTACTGCACTCAAAAAGAAACAAAAGATATCAAAGTAATGCAATATCCTATAGTACTAGGAACATTCTATGCAATTCTAGTTGCCCATTTTTAGAAAAATATACTGGAAATGCAGAAGGTCCAAGAAGTATAGTTGAGTATTAGAGTTGAAGACACATTAAGTGATTATTCCAGTTGAACCTACTCATTTTACAGATAAGAAACTGAAGCCTGAAGTGGTTAAACAATTTGCCAAAATCACCCAGCTGGTCTATGGCTCAGCTACAATTAGATCCCTAATATCCAGGAAGCAGTTCAGCTTTCTTTCCATCATACTGACCTACTTATATCTTTTTGGCTAAGGAAAAACCAAAAATGATCAGGTCTCATCAATTTGGAAAGTATGGTTTAGAACAGAGGTTCTTAACCCTTGAATAGATTCCAGAAAGCCCACAAACCCTCAGAAGTGGCATTTTTCTGGAGAGAGGGTTCATAGCTTTTGCTAGATCTCAAAGGAAGCAAGAACCAGAATGAATTAAGAATTCACTGCTTTAGGAGAATGACTGCAGTTGATGAAATCAAAGATTATGAATAGACTGAAAAGATGCTGCTCCCCTAAACAACAATACACTAGAATGAACTGGGGCCAATCCTTAAAAGTTCAAAAGAAATAGCTTTAGGGAAAAAAATCTAAGGCAGCAGTCCTGCTATATACAGCTTTCCTTCTGACTGTTGCCACTGCAACAAAATTTCTGTTAGCTTCCATCTCTAACAAAAGCAACTGAAAAAGATCCCAGTAATTTCAAGCAATGTGGAATGATTAATAACCATGAGATGCTATCACATTTGAAATTCAAAGGAGAACAACAAATGGAATTCATTACCCTAAAGTAAATAAGCAAGGGCTTAAAAAGCTTAGACAAAACTGTGGCTGGCAGCACCATTAAAGATGCTGAGTTTGATATCTTGGAAGACAACCTCAGAATGTCCTTGGTGCTTCTATGGACCACAGAAACCTGGGCTGGATGGACTGTAGACCCCTCAGAATGACACACGTTATGCTCTCAAGTAACCTAGTCAGTGTCCATGGCAGCAGTCTCCACCTTTTTAGGGCCTAACAAGCTGACAACAAGTACCTTTAGAATGCTCTGTGTCTGGATGCAAGACAATACGGACATATTTAAGATCTCCAAATTGCTGGAGGAGCTCCCCGAGTTCTTCTTCCTCTGAGTCAAAAGACAGGTTTCTACGGAAGATAGTCAAGTCACAAGAAAAGTCAATTACTAAAGTGAGATCCTGTGTTCTAGTACAAGGTGAGTAAGACACCAAGTGGAGTGGTACTCTTGCTCATGACCACCCTCTGGGGTTCAGATATAGTACCAATACATAGGGGAGGCCCCCAGTGGCCCAGCCTCTGACGTGTGACTCTGCCCCTCATCCATAACTGACTAGCCTTTCTATGTCAATCAGATTCTCTCCCCCAGGAATTTAAAACTTGAACAGACATACACAAAGGCCAGAAGCTGTTGATGCAGATTCATTTCAAAATAGCAATACCCCACCCAAAGGAAACTTCTGGGAAGCAGAAATCTGAAAATATCCTGTATCTTGATCTGGGTGGTGGTTACATGGATATATATGCACGAAAAATTTCACTGAGCTGTACATTTAGATTAATGCACTTTACAGAATATATGTTATGCCTTGAGAAGGAAAAAAAAAAAGGCAGTAAGTGTTCCCAGAGAAAAGACCCACAGCCTCCTAGAGCTGGGGCCCAAAACATCCCAGATTTTCATCTCCTTCTTAAGGTTTACTCTTCGACAGCTTTGATCCTGTGAACCACCCAATGTTCATCCAACAAACCCGCTTTTTCATTTACATTGGCCAAAATTAGTTTCTCTTATTACAAACAGAAGATTCACAGCAGGCTGATGAGAAAAGTCAAGTGTGTACATGTGTCTGTCTGTCTCTCTTGATTACCCATTTTCCTTTCTGTGTTGCTGTGAAATCCAGATTTCAGTTAAAACTTTACAAAAGCCAGAAAATCCTTCAAAATAATAACTCAAAAGCAAACACAGTAAAGTTTACTAGCTAAGTGCAAAACAAGAAAAGCACTTATTTCTCTTGATGGGATTAAAAGATGTTAGAAGATTTTGTTCTACCAACTTTCAATACATTATAAAGATCTTTCATTTCCCCAGCTATGCACATCCTTCCAGGGTAAAAACAAGAAACAAAAAAAACGGTCCCCAATAAATATTTATAATTTTTCTTCTCTATACTCAGTTAACAACCCCATAAACAATTCCATCTTATGAAGTAACCGAAACAAAAAAATGTTCTGCAATAAGACATATCCTAGCCATGTCACTTCTTCTAATTTGTCTCATTGTGTATAGTTTTCTCTCTCCCATCCTTTATTTTCCTAAGTTTCATTAAAAGATGTAGAAATAGTAAGGAATGGTGACATTTCCTCCTTCCTATTAAACAGCATCCTCTACAAATACAGAATTATTTATATGGCCATTCCAAACAACACAATAAGAACAATTATGAAGAGACAAGCCGTGAAGGAAGAAAATGGGCTACAGCGCAGCTTATGAAGGCTAAACTCATCTTTGTAAACAGCTATGATATGGGCATGTGCACGGGTGTTCTCTGAGCAATCATTAAGGTTAATATTTTGTGTCTTTTTGCTCATTTATTTCCTAAATTACCTACAATAAGCATAAGTTACTCGTATAATAAAAACAACCTTAAAAGACTATAGAGGAAGATAAAATACACATCTTTAAAATAAGACCCAAATAGCCCTAGCACACTGGCACTTAAGAAAGGACAAGAAAGGGGGTGCCTGAGTGGCTCAGTCGGTTAAGCATCTGCCTTCGGCTCAGGTCATGATCCCAGGGTCCTGGGATCGAGCCCCACATTGGGCTTCTTGCTCAGCAGGGAGCCTGCTTCTCCCTCTCTGTCTGCCCCTCCCCCTGCTTGTGCGCTCTCTCTCTCTCTCTCTCTCTATCTCTCTCCCTCACTCTCTCTCAGATAAATAAATAAAATCTTTTAAAAAAAAGAAAGAAAGAAAGGACAAGAAGGCATGCCTGAGGTATCCTAAAGATATCCTGGCTCTATGAAATGGCCAATGTACCACAGTCAGTAGGACTAAAACGGCAATGGCAACATGGAATAAAACCCATCTCCACCTGACTCCCTCCTTAAGATTTCCTGGAAACAAATGGGATGCCTTATTTTATTCTGGACACTACTTTAAAAGGTAAGTTAGGCATAGAGAAAAATTATCTGGGACAAGCGGTATCACCCCTCCCCAGCACTTCCCCTAAAACAAAAGCCAGAAGCAAGATGTTTCTAATAGCTGAAGAACTGATTTATTCCAAATGATGCTACTCCGATTACAAAGAAGGAAATGTAAATGAGGACAAAATCTGGAGACCCCTGCTCTTTATCTTCTGTGTGCAGTTCTGATTCTCCTATATTCTCACTGTTTGCTATGTTACTAGGGCCAGATGTATTCATGGTCTTAAAGGCATCTAATTTTCTGGCCTACCTAACAGAATTAGTACGGGGGGGCAAAAAAAAAAGAGTGGGGCGACTGGCCGGCTCAGTCAGTGGAGCATGCGACTCTTGATCTCGGGGTTGTGAGTTTGAGCCCCACACTGGGTGTAGGGCTTACTTAAAAATAAAATCTTTACAAAAATAAAGAAAGAGAGAAAGAAGAAAGGAAAAAAGGAGAAAAGAAAAACCTGTGAGGGCAACATAAATAGCAGATCTTAAGGTACCAAAGGCATACCTGATAGGGGCGCCTGGGTGGCTCAGTTGGTTGAGCGACTGACTGCCTTCGGCTCAGGTCATGATCCTGGAGTCCCGGGATCGAGTCCCGCATCGGGCTCCCTGCTTGGCGGGGACTCTGCTTCTCCCTCTGACCCTAACCCCTCTCATGTGCTCTCTCTCATTCTCTCTCTCAAATAAATAAATAAAATCTTAAAAAACAAACAAACAAACAAAGGTATACCTGATAAAAACAGTCTTCCCTTCGTTCACGTCAGAGGGTAATTTCCTCTTCTTTTTCTTTGAGACTTGCACATCTAAAGTAAAAAGAAAAAACAACAAACTGAAAAAGACTTAGTGCAACCCATATGACAAGGGGCTAACTTCTTAGATATGTAAAAACCTTGCATAAGTGAATAAGAAAAAACAAAATTAAAAGTGAACAAAGGATATACAACTAAATACATGAAAAGATGCCCAAATTTACTCAAGAAAAACATAGCACCAGGAATAAGATACTATTTTTTATTCCAACAGATTGGCAACAACCAAAAAAAAGGATGAAATGTGATGTGGTAAGGGTGTGGGACAAAAGACATTCATATATACTGTTGTGACAGTCTAAACATTAAGAACATTTGAGGAGAAAAAAATACACATTCACACACACATACACTATATTTGACGTGTGTGTGCACACACGTGTTTTTGCTTATAAAAGTATTAAGATATGGGGCGCCTGGGTGGCTCAGTCATTAAGCGTCTGCCTTCGGCTCAGGTCATGATCCCAGGGTCCTGGGATCGAGCCCCGCATCGGGCTCCCTGCTCAGTGGGGAGCCTGCTTCTCCCTCTCCCACTCCCCCTGCTTGTGTTCCCTCTCTTGCTGTGTCTCTCTCTGTCAAATAAATTTAAAAAATCTTAAAAAAAATTAATAAAAGTATTAAGATAGATACACAAGAAACTTTTAACATTGGTTGTCTCTGGGGAGGGGTCCTAAGTGGCTGAAGACCTGGGTACAAGGAAGACTCACTGTTTTTAAAAATAGACATATATGCTTACATATACATAAAAAATTTCTGAAAGAATATGAAAGAAACTGCAGTGGTTACTTTGAGGGACTCTTGGGGGGAGTGGTGAGGAACTTTTCTTTCTATATTACTCTCCTGCACTATCCTTTTTAATTTTCTGCCATCATTATGTATTGAATCAATCATTTTTTCAAGGTAAAGAAATGGTAAGAGACAGATGAAGCTGGTTATTAAATGCAAGGTCTCATAGTCCCATCAGTATAGAAGCTTCTTTGATTCTAAGGTGTCTACCATTCTCTCCTCATGGAAAAAGCTTATTTCCTCAGATTTTTTATATGGCCAAACCAACATGCCAGACTTAAACTAAAGAACCAGTTATTGACCATTCCTCATTCTGTAATGACCAGCCTCCCTCAATAAATGAGTTGAATTTATGCCCAACAATCTTTATAAAGGGAGCAACAGGGTTTGATTACAGTTTTCCAAAATGCCCCAAGGGGTCCTTTATCCCCACCTCAACTCCTAAGAGTTGTTTAAAATCCACTTGGTGTTAGGATACAATATCCTGCTTATCCAGTTACTCACTCATCTTGGATAAGCAAGAGAAGTAGTGCCTCAGCATTAAGCCAGGTTTTAAATTCCCTGAGAATCTTAACCCTCAAATACTATTCCAAACGTATTTAAAAGACAAAACAAAAATCTTGAGAAGGAATATAAAGATATCCTTTCCAGCACTGAAACATAAATCTGACAGAACACCTTAGGGCCCTATTTAAAAAGAGCTATGCGCTGAACTGATGCACATTTGTCAGTAACTGGTTTTAAACATAAAGGTCCACAAAGATCCCAGGCAAACCTTCGTCGTCTTGCTCTTCACTGTTGGTATCACTCTGAGCCAGTTCCTCCCCGCCATCAATACTCTCTTTTTCCTCTAGGTCGCTGTCGTCGTCAGAATGCTCCTCCTCACTGCTCTCTGCAGGTGCGGCCTTCCGGACTGCTCTGCAATGGCAGTCAGAACTAAGGATCTGGGCTGTCAGAGGGGTCTGTCCACGGTCATTACACATGTCGCCTCTGCCGTGATGGGGGCAGGGAAGACATCACTGTTCCTCCCAGAGACAAGCCTAGCTCTGCGTCTGTTGTCTCAGAACAAAATGAGCTGCTTACCTCTTTTGAATCTGTGCAGGCTTGGTCACCCTTGATTTTTTATTCTCTTCCCCCTCCTCCTCTTCCTCTTCTTCGTCTTCTGTGTCATCCTTTTCTTCCTCTTCCTCTTCTGTATCCTCTTCTTCCCTGCCATTCTCTTCATCTAATTCCTGATGTTTAGATTCAGGCCTCTTCTCCTCACCTATACATTTAGGTAAAGAAAGTTAGGAATTCATTTAGAATCCAAGATTAACTTGGACAAGCTTAACTTAATACCCCAAGTTCCTAGTTCATTGGGACTAGGACTAGGACTTTAACTATTTTTCTCAGTATTTTTCTTACTGCATGTAAGAGAAAGTATGAGGGGAAAAAAGCAAAAACAACAAAAAGCCCTCATCACTGAGATTCCCTGGAAGCCCGTCCCATTCGTCGGAATGAGAGAGGTAGCAACTGAGCCTCTGCAAACAGCCTGCCGCTGTACACCCCGCTGTACGCCCCGCTGTATGCCCCTCTGTACGCCACACTGTACGCCACACTGTACACCATACTGTACGCTCCGCTATACGCCACACTGTACACCCCGCTGTACACCCCACAGTACACCCCGCTGTACACCATACTGTACGCCCCGCGGTACGCCCCGCTGTACACCCCGCTGCACACCATACTGTACGCCCCGCTGTACGCCACAGCCAGCACCATGTTCACTCTGGGGCCCGGCCATGAACTTTCATCCCAGTGAGTTCTCTTCTCAGAGCTCCTGGTGGCTTAAAAGCCACCTGCTTTCTAAAAAAAACCTCAAGTTTTAAGTTTCCCTATTCTTAATATTCCATCATTTTATGAGAAGTGGGAAAGGACAGGCAACAGAGGGGACAATGAACTCAGGTCCCACTCCTCATTCACATTCATACCCAGGAGTGGTCTTAGACTCAAAAGACCCTATGTTTTGAGACCAGATCACCAGATGGTACAACATGAATCGACAAACAGCTCTAGGCTCACTTCTGAGCCCACAGGAACTCAGAGTTTCTCTTAATCCCTAGTCTTATTCTTTCCGTTAATCTTGTGCTTTTGGTATCTTTAACCCAGTATTCTTACTGAGAAGCAAGTTCCCTTATAATTTTACCGTAGGTAGAGCTGTTTCTACACCCACCCCAGGACATACAACCCCTCCTACCCAATATCACCACATCTTACCTGGGGCAGAGGCAGACTGTGTATTTTTATATTTATCCTTTGCCACGGCCCAATCCACAGCTACTGTCCGCCCTGTCAGATAGAAAAGTAGCATCAGAAAGGTCTTCCTCTTTTTAGAGTCTCTTGTAAATGACTTCCTATTCATCCAAGACAGTGATAGAACCAAAACAGACAAAAGAAACTGCTAATTCAGAGAATATTGGTCCTGAAATAAAGCTCAGAGTAGCCTACCGTTTTTAACCCTTAAACTTTTTAATCAATGTAAACAGTTATTTTGCCTTTCTACAACAGCCCCCACACCTGAGGTAAGAGAGAGTAAAAAGGTAAAGAAAGAAAGAATGGGAACAGTGTTTCCAGTCAGACAAGTCTCTAGTTAGACTAAGCAAGAGGCAAAACAAGTGCTCTGGAATAATCTGCACTCTGCACAGAAATTACAAAGTCTCCAAACCAAGCCCTTCTTTAGTATCTAATAAATGAACACAGCCAGTTTAACAGCCCACGGGAGCTGAAGGGTGCTGAAGAGTGACCACAACCAAGACAGAGAAACCTGCAAAACCCACAGCCCCCGGACAGAACCTGCATCTATCAGTGATTATTTTAGGGACATTTTTTCATTAAGGATTTAAATGCATACTCATCTCCCAAACAAAGTAAAGCGAATAATGGCATGCGTTCTTTCAAGTTTAACCCTAAGATCAAGCACTAGGAATATTTCACCAAACAGCTTCTATATTATCAGTAAGGCTCAACAATTCAAACACCTTTTGAAAATGTAGAAAGTGGGTTACTGTGCTAATTCACCAAACACCAGAAATATCTGGGTGAACAGTAGGGGTACAGAAAACTCACCTTTTATCTCTTTCATGTTCATGCTTTTGAGAGCTTTCCCTGCTTCTAGAAGGTTTTTGAACTGGACAAAAGCAAAACCACGCATCTTTCCATCTGTGTGCAAATGTACAAAGAAGTTAGAGGCAGCAGGTGGGGAGCCAACGAACACCAAGAAGGACATTACAGCAACCTGGGCTGGCAGGATGACCCAAGCCCTGCCAACCAGTCAGCCCCTTGCCCAAAGCAATAGCTTTTGTCCTCCTGCTGAGGATACCCTGAGTCAAGCTTGCGGAGAGCAAATGCATTTTCTCAAACGATAACTTGTCTTCTAAAACTAGTTCTGAGATCTAACTAAAAATGCCATTGGGGGAATAAGTACTATTTCTGAGTTTTTGTTATGTGTCAAGCACTGTGCCTGATACTTTATATACATCATATCATCTGGGGCTCACAGAGTATGACATGAACCTTGTATTTCTATTTTGTTTAAAAGATTTTATTTATTTGAGAGAGAGCGCGCATGCACAGTGGGGGGAAAGGACAGAGGGAGAGGGACAAGCAGACTCCGTGCTGAATGTGAGCCCCACAGGGGGCTGGATCCCACAACCTTAAGATCGTGACCTGAGCTGAAATCAAGAGTTGGACGTTCAACCAACTGATCCACCCAGGTGCCCTGTATTTTTACTTCAAATATCAGTTAGTTCAAGGATGAAATGGAAAAACACCATTATGTTAAATAATCTTTTTTTTTTTTAAAGATTTTATTTATTTATCTATTTGAGAGAGAGAGAGAGAGAGAGAGAAACAGCATGAGAGGGGATAGGGTCAGAGGGAGAAGCAGGCTCCCCGCTGAGCCGGGAGCCCGATGCGGGACTCGATCCCAGGACTCCGGGATCATGACCTGAGCTGAAGGCAGTCGCTTAACCGACTGAGCCACCCAGGCGCCCTAAATAATCTTAATCTAATCCACAACAAACGAGGGTTTGCTAGTACCTGGCTTCCGGGGGATGTTTACTTCCAGGACAGCTCCATATTGAGCAAATACTGTCTTCAAGTCATCTTCTGAACACTGATGCCAAACGTGAAAAGATATTATCACAGAAAATAAACATGAAACATCAACCATTAAATTAGTTCATTACAAAGAACTTGAATACTTTCACTCCTTTTTTACTTTTGAGCCTAGGACATCAAACATTTCTAAACAGAAGACATCTTGCTTTGGATCTAACAGACAAAGAAGACAGATATCAAAGAGCTCTTCCTCCCCTCCCTATCTCAGCTGTAGTGTCCCAAAAGGAAGGCATCTTCACACTTACTATCCTTAATTAATTGTTTATACAGGCCCATTTTCTGTATTCAACAAGGCTAAGATTCATGCCTGGAAGGAATTATGTCCAATTATACCATCCTGCCGAGGAGCTCCACCAGTGAGCACCAACAGCCTTCAGAACAGGTCGTGTTAGTGTTCTCTGTCACTCACCTTAAAGCTCAGGTTCCGAATAATTAATCTGGCTTTCTTATCTGCCACTTTGGGCTTTTTAGGCTTCAGTTCCTTCTTTGGGGGTTCTGAATTTTCTAAAAAATAAGAGGCAACAAAATAAGTCTGTGATCCAGCCTCTAGGCCCAGAACATCACAGGAAAGAAGCTACTAGCAAAAAAAAAGGCATTTCTCACAGGGTTAAGTATGACAACACCCAGAACCACCAGATTTCCAAAGTTAGAATTAAAGACAAAAATGAGTAATAAAATACATTAGATGATTTTGGACATCAAAAGGAAATTTAAGGAAGTTTTAAATTTAGAAGCTATCCCCTATCCTCCCTCCCCCTCCTCCCCTTCCTCACCCTGAGGGAAAATTCCCTACTAGAAACTCACCATTTTCCGCCTTTTCCTTGGACTTGTTCCTCTGTTTTTTCTTGGCAATAGTCACGTTGATCTTACAGCCTTCAAAGGTGGTAATCTCCTTGAGGGCCCTCTGAACATCTTCCAGCATAGAAAAAGTGACATAGCCAAAGCCTCGACATGCCTTACTCCCTGAACAGTGAAGGATGAGGGGGAGAACTGTAAGCCAAAAGCCCTAAAACAGTAAACTCTCTCTTTAAAAAAAAAAAAAAACCAGTAAATTCTCAAAGTCCTAACTAGCAGATATACTGCCAGACCATCCTATTATCAGTTTGCCAAAATTCTCAGGAGGGATACAAACAAAGTTGGCATCAGTGGCCCCTTCCCCACTTTGCTCAGAAATTGTTAGGCTTCCTCTTCTAATTTGGTGTCTTCACTGTTAGCTCTTCTTCCTCCTTTCCTGATAACCTTGAGACTATGGAGGACCCATGATACCCATTATATCCCCAAAGAAGAATTCAACATCAAATAGAATGGAACATCACCAGAGAAGGTGGGAAAGGTAAGTATGGTAGCTTTGAAAACTGCAATGCAATAATGCAGCAGATCAGAAATGAATGCCTGAGGTCCTGACAAAAGAACCTCAATAAACAATAAACATTGCTTCGGGAGCCTGCAGATACTATTACCATTATTACCAAACCTTAGCAATCAATATCAAACTTAACCTTTACAAAGCTGTAAATCTCTTACTCACTTTCATCTTCAGAACACACTAAGGTAGGTAAAGTGAATATTATCATCCTTTCTTTCCAAATGAATAATTTGAGACGGAGGAAAGTAAGTGAACTGGTTAATGCACCAGGGTGTTTGTAGCTGAATTAATTCCTCATTACTAGTCCCATGTTCTTTCCATGGGACTCCACCAATATAAAGGCCACAGAGAAGAATATTAGGACCAAGCAGATGAATGGTTGCAAATAAAAACTATAACTCACCTTTGCCCTTTTTGGTATGCTTTTTTTGATTTAACATTTTTGTGTAGTAAAATGTTTAAGTCATTTACTGCATCAAAAAGGAAAAGACCAGGTAGTCTGCCTACTACCCAAAGAAGAAACACAGCTCACATGCTCCGCTTCTTTTTCAACTACCCTCGAACCTACTTCAGGGTACAAGCCCTCAAACACATGACGCTGATCCACATAAATGGTTAAAGCTGATACTTTGCACTATGAAGGCATACTGTGATCTGGAGATCAAGGTTTTTCTCTTGGGACTTCTCACAAAAGCCTGCCCACTCACTGTCAGAAATCAGAACAAGAGGGTGCCTGGGTGGCTCAGATGGTTGGGCGTCTGCCTTTGGCTCAGGTCGTGATCCCAGGGTCCTGGGATCGAGTCCCGCATCAGGCTCTCTGCTCGGCAGGGAGCCTGCCTCTCTCTCCCTCTCTCTGTCTCTTATGAATAAATAAATAAAATCTTAAAAAAAAAAAAAAAAGAAATCAGAACAAGAAAAGTCAGGGCCCTTCCTGATCAGTACAACCAAAAACAAAGCAGTTGAAACATGAAGGGGGGTGGGGGAGGCCCTGGGTGGCTCAGTGGGTTAAGCATCTGCCTTCGGCTCAGGTCATGATCCCAGGGTCCTGGGATGGAGCCCCACATCAGGCTCCCTGCTCCGCGGGAAGCCTGCTTCTCCCTCTTCCACTCCCCCTGCTTGTGTTCCCTCTCTCGCTGTGTCTCTCTCTGTCAAATAAATAAATAAAATCTTTAAAAAAAATAAAGAAAGAAAGAAACGTGAAGGGGTTCAGCACCAAAATAAAAGCATGTACTCACAACAAATGCCATTCACTGTTTGTCTGCATAAAGCACTCTCATTTTACTTGAATCCTCACAACAGCCTGTGAAATTGTTCCCATCTTCAAGAGGTTAAGTCACCACTCCTAAGACCTCATCCCACCTCCCCTCCCTCCTTCCCATCCCTGTAAGTGCAACACTCTTTCCAACACATCCTGACTATCTGAAAAGAAAAGTATATAGTCTTTCAAAAAGGGAATAGAGTTGGTTTTGTTTTGGGGGTTTTGGGGGGGGGGTTTGTTTGTTTGTTTTATTTAGACCACATACATAGGATACAAGGTAAGATTACACCTCAGCTATATTCTGAGGACCCAAAAGAGAATTCCCATTCAATGCCTGTTCTTCCCTGGAACAGAAGCATCAAGCACTGGACAGTAGTGTTTCTCAAAGTGTTTTGACAACCCACAGTAATGAATGTAACTTATAGTAGAACCCAATACACATATATATTCTTTATATAAAACCAAAGGGATGCCTGGCTGGCTCAGTCAGTACAGCATGCGATTTTGATCTTAGGGTTATAAGTTTGAGCCCCACATTGGGTGTACAGATTATTTAGAAATAAAATCTTTACAGATGCCTGGGGGGCTCAGGAGTTATGCATCTGCCTTCAGCTCAGGTCATGATCCCAGGGATCAGTCCCGCATCAGGCTCCTTGCTCTGCAGGGAACCTGCTTCTCCCTCTGCCTGCTGCTCTCCCCTGCTCATGCTCGCTCTCTCTCTCTCTCTGACAAATAAATAAAATCTTTTAAAAAATTTAAACAAATAAAAATAAAATAAAATATTTTAAAATTATGAATATTAATCCTTTACCACATATACATATACTTTCTATTTAAAAAATTCTTGTCATGACCCACTCAAAACCCACTAACAAGTAAGGATCTGCAGTTTAAGAAACACGGCTGTACAGCACTCTCATTCTCTCACTCACCCACATCTATACTTAAAATGGCAAAGAACCAGGCTGGTGTCATGGCTTGTACAGCAATCAGAGCCATGTGGACAATCCCGTTATTAACAAAATACAAGCTAATGATGGAGGGATTATTAGCACACAGTTAGCCTGCCTACTCACATACTCAGATACCATAGGGGGAAGTGAGGGTCCACAAGATGCCAGTTCCCACCAGTTGTTCTGCTGAAAGGCAAAGAAGTGGCCACCTACAGAGACAGCCTGATGACTTAGAAGGGAGCTAAACATAACATCAGGTGCCCATCTTGAGTGTCCTTGAAGTCTAGGTAAGAGGAAGGAATGCTTCTCTACAATTAAAACCCTTACAATTCTCTCTCATTGCAATACATGCCAACCCTTTCTCATAGTGATGCAATGAGCATCACACAGAATATGAGGCACATAGCAGTATTACACAAGTAAATATCCCCAGTGGCTCAAGCCAAAAGCCTTGGGAATCAGACTTGACTCCTCTTTTTTTCATACCCTGCATCTGAGCCATCAAATCCTCTCGGTTCTACCTTCAAAAATATCCGTATTCCAATCACTTTTTACCACCTCCACTGCTACCATCCCGGTCCAACACCATAATTTCTCACCTGGATTATTGCAGAAGCCTACTATTTGGTCTCCCTGCTTCTGTCCTATTCTCCAACGGCAGCCTCAGAGTATCTTTTAAAATGTAAGCCAGATCATACTTACCGCTCCCTATTCAAAACCAGTAGTTTCACATCTCAGAGTAAAAGCCAAAGTCTTTGCAATGGCCTTTAGGTCCTCCATGATCTGGTACCCTAGAATCTCACTTCCTAATTCTCTTACCTTCACTCACTTACCCTGGTCACCCTGCTCTCCCTGCTATTCCTTCAGTATACCAAGAGTCTTCTTCAGTATTCCTGAGCTTGCTGTCTCCTCTGCCTAGCCTCCTCCTCCTGGAGAGACACATGTTCATTCCTTCACCTCAGTCAGGCCTTCCCTGGCTACTCTATCTATAGATAACTGCCATTCCTCACTCCTCTACAACCCCCTCCCCCACACTCACAGAGACTCCTTATCCTTCTTCCTGACTTATTTTTCCCCTTAGTATTTACCACCATAACCACTATATATCTTGCTTGTTTATTGGCTGTCTCCCCCATCTTGAAGACTTAAGAGCAAGTTTTTTGGCTTGGTCTGGTGCACGCTGCATCCTCAGGACCTACAACAGTGCCCAGTACATAGCAGGCATTCAAAAACTATTTGAATGAATAAATGAGTAAATGAGTAACATACTGGTTAGGAGCTCCAGGTCGGGTGATCAAATTCTGGATCCGCTACTTACAAGCTGTACGAACTTCAACTAAAGTTACCAAATTTTCCCTAAGCTCCAGATTACTCTCTGTAAAATGGGGTTAAGACTCTCCACCCAACAAGACTGTTGAGAAAACTAAATGAGATTAACACGTGCGGAATTCAGCACCGTGCCTGGCAATCGGTTGACTCTCAATAAGCCTTACTGATGTTTTATTAAATGTTAACTGTATTAAATATTAAATGTTAACACTGTTACCAAATAAGATCTTGTATGTGAGCGCACGTAGGAAACGGAACGTAAACGCTATGTAACCCTGAGGCAATGCCTTGCCTTTCAGAAATGGACCTCTATGGACTCACCCAGAACCGAGTCGGTTTAGAAAAGAAACTCAATGCCCAGCCCCTTCTCGTAGGAGCGGATACAGAATTATCTGGCTTGCTGAAGACTGGGAGGGCGTCCTCGCTCGGATCCCGCTCCCGGGTACCCCAGCCCTATCCTCGACAGCCCCGCCCCCTACCTTTCTCAGTCACCACGAAGCACTGCTTCACCGGCCCCACCTGACTGAACAGCTCCTCCAGCTGCTCACTGCGGGCCGAGGGCGGGAGGCGGCCCACAAATAGGGTCAGCCCGGCCATGAGGCTGGGAAACCGAGGCGCGCGAGACCGCGAGGGAACCGGGCCCGCGCACGCGACGCAAGGACCTGGCTTTGGCAGGCCAACCACGCCAAGTGGCCCGGAGATTCCGGAAGTGCTCGTGACTCAAAAGAGTCCGGAGGAAAACATGGTGGGGAGGGGGAAAAAGCGTTCCGGAATGGAAAAAAAAAAAAAAAAGGTCATGCCTGGGGGCGGAGCTTCTTGAGCGGGGCTCCACCCCCCTAATCCCAGTACTGCCCCTCTGGTCCTCTTCGCCCCCGGGCCACTGTAGGAAACCGGCATCTCTAGCTCCTACTCAGATTAAAATCTCACTTCCAGGAGATGATCCCAAAGTGCCACGGCAGGCAGAGGAAGTCGTTTTTTGCTCGGCGTCTCACCCAGGATCTGACACGTACTGGATATTTAATGAATACTTTCTTCGGTGCCACCACATCCAGTTTACGTGTATAAAATGCAACCAGGGCGCCTGGGTGGCTCGGATGGTTGAGCGTCTGCCTTCGGCTCAGGTCATGATCTCAGGGTCCTGGGATCGAGTCCCGCGTCGGGCTTCCCGCTCCTTGGGAGCCTGCTTCTCCCTCTGTTTCTCTCTGTCTCTCATGAATAAATAAATAAAATCTTTAAAAAAAAAAAAATGCAACCAGAATGCACATCGATGCATACATCACAAACATCATTTGAAGAATTCTCATATTTCAGAGAATATGAGACATCTGTCACACTATAATAGATAACTATAACCGTGCCTGTAACAGTTAGAGGACAAATTACAGCTACTAAAGCACACACAGACACATATCATACACAATCATTCTTTCAATAAATATTTACTGAGCGCCTACTATGTACCAGACACTAGGGATAAAATTGGTGAGCTAAAACAAGAGTCCCTACTCTCATGGAGAATGAAGTGTAGTGGGGGTAGACAGACATTAATTTTAAAAACTTACAAATAAATCATAACATGCACACTACAGGACAACAGAACACACCCAAAGCAAACATAACATACACACAGACCCAGAACGCAGGTCCTCCCAGAGACAGGAGAAAACCTTCCCTCAGGTCAGCTTATCAGACAGACCCATGGCTGAGGGATCTCACCCACCAGCAGGAGATCTGGGTGCTCCGGGAACCTGGAAAGCAGAGACTATTTGCCATTCCACTGGGTTCAGGAACTGACCTGTGTGCAAGACTGCAGCACCCTGCAGGGGTTCCAGCTGAGAAAAGTTCCCAATGCACTTTTTAAATAATAACTTCTCAATGGTATAACCTGAAAATTCAAGGAGTACAAAAGGTACAGTGAAAAGTAAGTTTCCGTTTCTCTTCAAACCCCTTTTGCTTTCAATACATTTTGGACGGATGGGATGACTGGTTGATAGTAATGGGGGGGGGGGGAAGGGAGAACACTGAACATCAGATTTATGAAGCCCTAGCTCCACGTAAATAATGTATGCTCAAAAGAAAATGCCAGTTATTTTTACACACATAACTTAGGAGAGGAAGTACTGAAATACAAAACAGATTTTTAAGGCTATGGGCTTAATCCTATCCAGGATAAACAGAGACAAGTAGACAAAGGAAACGGGATGGGTCATTTGAATAAAGTCGGTTTGGGATTCCACATTCCTCCCTCCTTTTTTCTCCTCCTCTCCTGCCCCCTCACCACTTTAGAAATCAAAATTCTATCCCCAAAGACTTAACTGCAAGCTTCGGGGCCCTAGCTATAGGGAGGGCTTCCCAGTGCTGGAGCAGTGTACACAGGGAAAAGAACCCTAAGAAGGCTGTTCCAACACCCCTTTGGGATGTCCCTACAATGCTGTTTAAAATACTTCGCCCTCAGACCTTCCTTAAAGGACAAAACAAAACTGTGTGCCTGTGCCCATCAGAGGGCAGCAGCCACCCGCACTGCAGAGGAGTTCTGCGCCCCTAGGGGAGAACAATGCCGCTGACCCTTTCTACACTTCCGGAGTTTCAGACCTGGCCCCCGCATCTCAGTCTCCCAGCCTCAACCTCAGCCCCGCCGGTCCTATCCATTCACATCAGGGAGACCACGTGGTGCTTCAGTCAGGAATATTTGCTCATCCATCTACCCAGGACACACGCAGGGTTCTTTATTAAATAGCAGGAGTTGTGGTGCCCCGCACCACACCAGCAACGTGGCTTCCAGGGGAAATAAACTGTTGGCTTCTCCCTCATCCATCACTGTGCAGGAGCCTGGGAAGGAAGAAAGAGAGGCCTGGGCTGTGCTCTCTCTCCCAGCCAGCCTCTCCCAGGCCCCATCCCTCTGGCTCCACTCCCCCTTGCAAGCCAAACCTTCTTATTATACCACTCACTTCTTGTGCTGAGTCCTTCTCACAGCTGTAGTTAGTGCTATTGTAATTATTTATATGATTCGTTTTGTTTTTTAAGATTTTATTTTTAAGTAATCTCTACACCCAACGTGGGGCTCCAACTTACAACCTCAAGATCAAGAGTTGCATGCTCTACGGACTGAGCCAGCCAGGTGCCCTATATGATTAGTTCTTTAATGTCTGCCTTCTCCCCAAAGCCCTTAAACTTCATACGTTCAGGGTTGGTGTCCACCTCGTTCAACTCTCTCTCCTCATCACCTAGTATATTGTAAGCATTCAATAAAATGTTTTAAAGAGATTGAATGAAGGAGGGAATGAATGAGTTTGTCTCTCCCTGCAGTACTAAGAACTGGACCTGAAGGGTGTATGCATTAGGATCTACCTGGGCTACTCTGGGAATCCTGCTTTGGGTAAGGGCCGAGCCTTGGGACAAGAGGGAAAGGTTGTCTTACCAAAGTCTTGGCCTTTTTATAAAGTCAAAGGGCTGAGGTATTCTTGCTAAGGAAAACCAAAGTGTTGGAGCTGGTGAACACTGAGCTGTATTCCTCCTTCCTGTCCCCATCTCATCAGCCCCATTCACAGCTTCCAGTCAGAAAAGGAGTTTGTGTATGTGTGTGTGTGTGAGGCACAGACAGACAGACCAACCGACAGACTGACTTGGGATATGCAGGGCTTGGACGGCTCTGTTGGAGCCTGTGTGCATGAACCTTGGTGGGGAGAGTGAATGAGCCAGCTGGCAAGCATTAAAGCGAGGAAGAGGTGGCCAAGAGGAGTTGGGCGTGAGCAGAGGCAGATGGAAGGCTTGGTGGGGAAGAAAAAGAGCCATTTTTCCAAGCAGCCGGCAAGCACCCCTTCCATGATACAAAGCAGCTCCAATGTTGGGTCCGCTACAGCCACCACGACACCAGTGAGAAATGCCTATAATTAGGAGGCTGGCAGTTCCCTGGGCCTCAGCCCAGAGTGACGATGCAGCAAGAATTTCTGAGCCAAGCTGAGCCAGGTGATGGAGGAGACGGAGTCAAAAACCACTCTAGTTCCATTCCTCAGCAGTGCCTGTCTCATTGAGTTCCCTACTATGACCCTCACTCACCCCAAACATCACTGACTCTTCCTCCTTCTGAGGTCCAAGACCCTGCGCACTCCTCTCAGGCAAGACAGATCTTCCCGTGCAAGGAGAGCAGTCCTTTAATTCTTACACTAGTGCATGGACCTGGTCTGGTGAGGACCCACCCCTCCTGGCCTCCCTGCTTGCTTTCCTCTTGACTCCCCGGCCTCCTCCCTTCTCCAATCCCCATGAGTTGATGGGCTGACTTGGAAGAAAAGCCACTCCTATTCCTGTTTTTCCACTTCAAGCCTGGTATGTTGTGCCCCTGTCAGTTTCCCTGTGATGTGCAAGACATCTGCCAAAGCACTGCCAGATTTTCATTTTCAAACCTAATCTATGACGCTGTTTTAGTGTCACTCTGAACTTACTGCATTTTAGCCAAATGACAAATGCACACCCCAGAGCTCAGAGCCAAATGCTCTGGACAAGGGAGAGGTTGCAGGGTGCCTGGTGGCGGGTCTCTGCACTGTGAGTTCTGCTTTGGTGGGTAGGATGGGGCCAGGGTTTGGGGGAAGATAGGCTTTCTCTGGGGAGGGTCTGCACCAGTGGGAGATGAGCGCAGGGAAAGAGGGGTTGTAAGGCCAACCTTGAAGAGGCCCTGTTGGTAGATGGATCAGGTAGTAACCTCTGTGAATTCCTCTGGGAACACGGCAGGGAGTTTGCTGGGGATCCCAGCTCCAAGTGTTCAAGTGATCAAGCCCGTATACATGTTGGTACATGTGTATCAACATTTCCACGAAGGACTTTACCACCGACTGGTCCCTAGCCAGCTGTCCACCACAGCCTGCGGCCGGGCTCCTAAGAATGCAGACCTTGCCACCAATGACTGCAGAAGTCCTGCCTCACTTCTCAGGGCCGGTTTCATCTCTGACAAGGCACTTCCCAGAGAGTCAGAGGGTTTTCGCGGGGTCACTCCCAGGGCCCTCACTCATCCCAGCTGTAGGACAAGGCTTCTTGCACGCAGGTGTGAAGGTCACCAGGGTGTGGGATGAAGCTACCCCACCCAAACACTGCTTGTCTTCCAGTTCTGATGGAACCACTGCTACTGTTGACTCATCTAAACCTTTCCAAGAAGGTCAGACCTTTCTCTGAAAATATTTTATTGATAAATTAACTCTGAAAGCGCTCACCTCCCACCCAACTGCTGTGGAGTCTCCTCGATGGGCTATGGACCCTTCTCTGGGGAAGGATCATGTGGAGGACAGGGAGTCTCACTCACACAGGAATGGGATTCCTGGGCATGGCACAGGTGGCTGTGGGGACCGAAGCCAGTCTCGAGGTCCTCTGAGGGACAGCCCCTCTCACTCAGCACCAGAGTGGGGAGTGGTGGTCGGGAGTGGAGCACCTTGGAGCTTTATTGCTGGTGAATGCCAAGGAAAGTGGGACCCCTGCCAGCCTAGAATTGCAGCTGAGGGAATCCGCGCCCAGGGCTCCAGAGGAGGTGGCACTAACCCCAATCAACAGAGCCTGGCTGCTGACCCACCCGCCCAGGGACCCCTGGGTGGGGAAGAAAGCTGGGAGAGGTATCTGAGCCAGGCAGGACCGGGGAAGGGTTACAGTGTGCAGGTCTCGGGCAGAGCAGGCGCCAGGAGGGGGCGTAAGCTGGGGCAGCCAGGGGGCCGCCTCTTCACAGGTCTATAGTGTCGCTGCCCACACTCAGCTCGTCGATCTGTCGACAGGCGTCCAGGAATTGCTCCTGCAGCAAAGCCTCCGCGGCCTGCAGCTCAGGAGTAGGCTCTGGGGAGTCGCGGGAGGGTGGGGACAGGGCCTGGTAGGAGCCTGAGCCCGGGAGGCTAGGGCTGCATCCTGAGGGCCGCGGGGGACTGAGGACGCAGACCAGCGGACAGCGTGGGGGCCTGTCGGGGCTGGAGCATAGCAGCATGGACGAGCTGTCCCGCGAAAGTCCGCACAGCGAACCGGAAGAGGCACTGCTGCCCGCCGGCCAGGCCCCGGGAGAGGGGAGCTCCTGGGGCACGGGGAAGCCAGGGGCCTCCTCAGACCTCCCATTGGGCCCAGCCCCCGTCCTCGCCACCAAGGAGGTGGTGCGGTAGAGGCCGAGCCCAGGCAGGGCTTCCCCGAAGGCGGGGCCCTGGAAGAGGCCGGGCGTGAGCAGGGCCTCGCTGCAGAGGGCCTCCTCAATGCTGCGCCGCAGGTTGATTGGGGAGGGCGGGCGGAAGTCCACGGTGTAATCGCTGCAGGGAGAGGAGGCCGGAGAAGGGGCCGGGTTGGCCGCCGCGCCTTCGAAGCCCCGGCAGCCGCCTCCCTGGAGTAGGAGGTCGGGGCCTGGCCCTGCCAGGGCGCACAGCTGCAGCAGCTCCGCGTCGCCACGCGCGATGGCGCCACCCAGGGGCTCCTTGTCTGGGGGCCCGGTGACCCAGCCCCCGGGCAGCAGTGGGGCCGCGTGGCCCGGGGACAAGCGGAAGAGCTTGGCCCAGCAGCGCGGCGGCACACGGGGGCTGCTGAGCGCGGGGTAGAGGCCCAGCAGCGCCAACGGGAGCGCGACGCCCACCTCGCCCAAGCGCAGGCCTAGCTGGAAGGCCCACCAGGGCCAGGGTCCCTCCAGGCCAGGCTGGCCGCCATAGCCCAAGGCGTGCAGCACCTCGTAGCCCTGCAGGGCTCCGCTCAGCAGCCCGAAGGTGCCCGCCACCGGGGCTGTGCGGGCCGCGCGCCGCCAGGATTCGCGCGGGGCGAAGGGGCTGCGCGCCTGCGGGAGAGGGGTGGCGCCCTTGAAACCGGACCCTCCCAGGGCCGCTCCGGCCCGCCGCCGCCGTCCCCCCCAGCAGGAGAGCGCCAGCAGGAGCCCGGAAAGGAGGGCGGCGAGGAAGGCGTGCAGCCCGCGGGAGGCGAGCCGCAGGGGCCGCAGCGGGCGGTGGGCGGCGCTCCCGACGGCAGCCGCGGCCGCCAGCCCCAGCCCCAGCAGCAGCAGCGCGGCCAGCCCGGCGGGACACCGCGGCGGGCGCGGCCGGGCCAGAAGCAGGCAGGCCAGGCCCAGGCCGGCGGCCAGGCAGGGCAGCGGCAGGTCCTGCAGCAGCAGCCAGGCGAGCGGGGGCAGCCGATCGCGGTGCCCATAGGCGTCGTAGAAGAGCGGGAAGGCCCGCGTGATCCCGGCCGAGAGCAGGAGCAGGTCCAGCAGCGCCAGGCAGGGGGCGCCGGGCGGGCAGCGCCAGGGCAGGAGGACTAGGGCCAGCAGCGCCAGCAGGGCCACCAGGCCGAAGAGAGTGCCTACCCCGTATACGTGGGCCTCCCAGGCCAGCCCCCAGCGAGCTCTGGCCTCTGCCCAGTTGGCTTCCAGGGTCAGGAAGAAGAGGGGCAGCGGAGCCACAGGGGGCTGCCCTTCGGGTTCGGGCAATTCTCCCATGCTGCAGGACCCTGACCCACACTCTGGCTCCACCGAAGGCTTCCCAAGGCTGGCAGGAGATGAGTCATCTGGGCCGGAGGTGGGGGTGGTGGGGTCTGTGGGCAAAGAACATTTGTCTGAGGCAACTCACCGGGTCTCTCAGCCCCTTGCCTTCCCCTCCCCGTCAAACTCCCCAACAGTAGTTCCAGCTCTCATCCCTCTCCGCATCCCTAACCCACCCTTAGCTCTCTGCGTTGTTCATTTCCCTTCATCACTCTGCGATTCTACTAAAAAGGGTTTTCCTTTTTATATATATTTTGTTTATTTATTTGAGAGAGAGAGAGAGAGCACAGCCAGGGGAGGGGTAGAGGAAGAGGGAGGAGCAGAATGCTTGCTGAGCAGGGAGCCCGATGCGGGACTCGATCCCAGGACTCTGAGACCATGACCTGAGCTGAAGGCAGACGCTTAACCTACTGAGCCACCCAGGTGCCCGGAAAAGGGTTTTTCTTAAGAAGCCACAGAATTTTACAACTGGAAGGAACTGGAGAAGGCCCCTCTAGGTCAATCCTCCCACCAGAAAGAAAGCTTCATAAGAACAAAGATTTTTGTTGGCTCTGCTCACAGCTGAATCTCCATGCCCAAAATGGTGCCTGGCGCAGAGTTGGCACTGAGCAGATATTCGTTGAATAAATGAATCCTCTTATTTGTCCAATGAAGACACTGAGGCAAAGTGACTTGTCCAAGGTCACAAACTGGCAGAGCTGCCACTAGGATCCAGATCTGAGCACTGGTCTGAGCCCCTTCTCACAATTCCAGAGCTTTTTCATAATACTAGTTTGCTTATCTCTTATTCTGCACCCCTGACTCCCAACTCCCACCTTGGTGCTAGGAGAAGTTTCCTCTGCCCTTTTTCATCTGTTTCCCTCTTCTCCCATCTCTTCAGGAAAAGCCCCTACACACACATATGCACACATGCAGCGGGGGGAGAGGTAAGACACTCCAGTTCCCAGCATCTGAGGAGAACACAATCTTCCCTATTCCCTGGCCTTCCTGTCTGCCACACCCCCAACCCTTAGCTTACCCATAGCCATGGTCCCCATCCTGACTCAGTCACAAAACATTCGTCTAAGGCTCTTAATTTACATGCTCCTTGAGTTCTCACTCCACTTTATAGAAGGTGACATTGAAATGGACTTCCCTGGGTCTTGAGGCTACACTTGAACTCCCTGGAAGGAACCACTGGGGAGAGCCGAGTGGGATAAATGCCATTTTAGTGAGTGAGCCCCTCAGGTGCTCTAGGATTTGCTAACTTAGGCCCCCCGCCCCATTCTGTGCTCCAATAACTTCCCCACATCCCTCGGGGAAAGGGAAGTCAAAGGGCACCTGGAGGGGCTCAGTCGGTCGGTTGGGTGTCTGACTCTTGGTTTCGGCTTGGGTCATGCTCTTGGAGTCATGGGATTGAGCTCTGCACTCCGCGGAGAGTCTGCTGAGATTCTCTCTCCCTCTGCCCCTCCCCTGAGCATGCTCGCTCCCTCTCCACTCCCCGCCACCCTGCCTCAAATAAATAAATACATCTTTGGGGGGGGGGTCAAGTGAAAGAGGATGAGGAGTAAGATCCCTAATTTACTTTCCTGGAGCAAGAGAAGAGTTAGAAAGAGATCCAAGGATTATTCCCATGGCCAGGCAGCAAAGGAAGATGCTTCAGGCTGAACCTCTCCCTACTCCACCTAGCAAGCTCCGCAGAACTGCAGCTGCAAACAAGTATGAAGGGAGAAAGATGGTGGTGAAGGATGGAGACACCCTGGTGAGGATGGGGAGGTGCACAGGAGGCAGCTGTAGAAAGAATGAGGAAGGGTCTCCTGACAGCCAGACTCCTGCCCCAACTGCCTGGCCATGCTCCCGCCTGGTCTCAGCTGTACATTACAGGAAGACCCCAGGTGCACCCCCACCCCCAGGGCTGTGCCAGTTCCTGCTGGGAACAGGCAATCCTGAGAATGAGGAAAAGGAGTGGGGGTGGGGGACAGAAAGCAGCTCTGGAGAGAGAGGAGGGGAAGACAGAATCAGACAACTGGGGAGGGCAGAGAGGGAAGCAGCCAAAAAATTAAGTATACACAGCTCGCCACCTACGGCAAATGGTAACACGTGCCCTGCCTCCCGTTGCATCCTGTTCCTCAAGTCCGAACCAGGAAGAGTACCTACTGCATAAGGCTGGTTTGTGGATGAATGGACGATGTGTCCAGAGCTCTTCAGGGTGCCTGGTGCATAATAAGCATTCGATATATGATTGTTGTTGGTATCATCATTATCAGCTAATGTTTATCACCAATCGGTCATCAGTTTGTGTTCATGTGAATGTGACTATTTCTGGCCTCAAACTAGTTCTTGATTTAACCAACAAAAGACTGTTGTCTCTCGGGGCGCCTGGGTGGCTCAGGCTCAGGTCATGATCCTGGGGTCCCGGGATCGAGCCCCGCGTTGCTTGTGCTTGCTCTCTCCCCCCGCCCCCATCAAATAAATGAATGAAACCTTTAAAAAAAAAAATAGAAAATAAACAAATAAAATCTTAAAAAAAAAAAGACTGTTGTCTCTCAGCACATCCTAAACTTGCTTAGAAAGGCAACACATTGTTTCACTTTGTGAACCCTATTTAAAGAACACCATTTGGATGGACTGACCACCCCTGAACCCCTAATAAAGACACAGCCATGAGTTAAATGAGGTTCATTCAGCTGGGATGGCTTGTTGATGGGGGTGGGTATCAGTCTGATGTTAGCAGCATCAAATATTTGTACCCCCTCTATCAACCTCATTCCTTTGTCCCCACAGATGCTCTTGCCCAACCCACTTGAGCAAAGTGGATGAGTTTGCTTGGCTTTTCCTCAGCTTGGGTGAGCTCACAAAAAGGCAATGGGACCGAGCCCAGGAGCGCCACGGCCTGAACCAGACTGCCACCCCTCACGGCCTCCTCTTTGTTCACTGAGCAGACAAGCACAGCTTGTCTTCCTTGCCTTCTTCCAGCTCCACTTCTTACCCAAGGGCCACAAGAAACCCCATCTCTCACCTCTGTCCCCAAGCACTACGGCAACTAGAGCAAATTTTTAACATTACTAAGAAGCCAGGAAAAAAAATGAAAACCAGAACATAGACAAAGTACAGGCACAGCTCAGGTCTCAGAGGAGGTAGTTCTGAAGTAGGAGCATTGCTTTCTGGGGGGCAGGTGGGCATGCCCTGTGTACCCAGGGCTGGGCCATGCTGTGGGTGCGGACAGGCAGAGAAGACCCAGCTTCTGCCTTGGAAGAATCCACTTGACCTCATCCCCTGTCTTCCCACTTGAGGCTTCCCCAGAAGGAGCCCTCAGTCTCTCCCAGAAGATAGTAAGTTCCTCTCCCGAGCAGCCCTCTCTTACAAGGTGGTCCCACTCGGGCCTGTGGCCCCTCTTGACCTCAGGGGCAAGAAAGGAGATAGGATGCCAATGTGAGTAATTGGTGAGGTCACAGCTGGCTGGGAAGGAGTCAGGGAGCTGGGCCTGCTAGATTTATGGAAAAGTCAGGCCTGATTATCTACCAGCTGCCCAGATCAAAGGGCTGGGAAATCACTCTCCCAGTAGAAGTTGTAGCCCATTCAGCTGCCTGGCCCCATTCCTCTCCCCCACCCCCACCTCTTGGATCATGGAAGATTGATCCTCTTTGTAAGGGTAACTGACATTCGAAATATTTAACAACTGTAAATGGCGCAGATGTCAGCCAATGAGAACAGACGTCAGCCAGGGTGGTCAGGGAGTGGAGGGGAGGGCTCAGGGGGCTAAGGCCAGTGGGTACTTATCAACAGGGTTTAAAGTCTTTCAATATGTTAATGACCTGCACGACTTCTCCCGTGTGTACTGGCTGAATCCTAGCTCTGCCCAAGGTGAAGGGAGCCTAATGCTAGAGAAGAGAAGCTCTAGAGTCAAAGCTTAACCACACCTAGGTTAGAAAGATCCTAGAGGAGACACACAGAGAATCCCTTTGTCCCCTAACTGCCAGACAGTACTTCCTACACACGCTGCTGGCTGGAGCAAGGTCCCTGACCTTCTGGCCCAGAAGCCTCCAGCCCTCCTGGGTCTATCTGAGAGAAAGAGCCAGGAAGAGTCTGAGTTCCTGCAGCCATCAGTGAGGACGGGGGAGGGGGTGGGGCAGCGAGCTGGGCTTCCTCTGACACTGTCCAGACTCATTAAACCTGCCTGGCCAGCACTGTCACCAAGGTTGACAGACTGCCAGCCAGCATCCTTCCCCGGGGGCCACAGAGCCTGCCTCCCACCCCACAGCAGATCCTGCCACTGCTACACACTGGGCTGAATGGGGAGGGGTCAGCTGCCTCCCCAGCCACATGCCCAGGAGTGCAGCAACTGCTCGGGGGTGAGCTAGAGTCAGGTTCTGTGTTAAGCCTGGAACTGGAAGAAGCTGGGGGACCACTGCTGAGCTGGTTCCTACTTTGAAGTGGCCGAGACGATTTGCAGCAACAGTATAAAGGCTTTGCAGAACAAAGCCGGGCCTAGAGGTCCCTCTCCATGGCTCCCTGGGCCTCACCTACCAGAGCCTCTCCCTGAGTGTGCACTCTGCCCTGTGGGTTGTGTTGTCCATCACATCTTGAGGCCAAGGGTACGTGGTGTTAGGTAGGGTCTAGAAGTGAACTTGGGATGCAGTAGGGGAAGAACCAAGGTTAACAGCTACTCTTTAATAAACTTCTACTTCATGCCCAGCCTCCTGCCAGGAGCTTGCATTATCTGGAAGCTTCATGATAACAAGAGAGGTATTATTAATAAACCCTAGATATATGAGAAAATTCAGGCTCAGGGAGGTTAAATAACTTGCCCAAGTTCACCCAGCCAGTTAGTAAGTGAACTGGGATTCCAAACCAAGTCTCAAGATTCCAGAGGCCCCGGGCGCCTGGGTGGCTCAGTCGTTAAGCGTCTGCCTTCGGCTTGGGTCATGATCCCAGGGTCCTGGGATCGAGTCCCACATTGGGCTCCTTGCTCAGCGGGGAGCCTGCTTCTCCCTCTGCCGCTCCCTGCCACTCTGCCTACTTGTGATTCCGATCTCTCTCTCTCTGTGTCAAATAAATAAATAAAATCTTAAAAAAAAAAAAGATTCCAGAGGCCCTGCTCTTTCCTCTGCACCACCAGCTTATCCATGTGTATATTCTGAAAGGCTTCCTTGAATAAGGGTGGCATCTGTCTGCTCAAAGTCTTCTCTTCAGCGTCTTTCCAATGAGGGGCCCAGCTCTGCTCAGAACTGACATGTCATATCAGATCAGACGGCAAAGGAGAGAGCCCCAAGGTTGGGGTGCGGGGTGGAGAGGCAGGCCAGGCAGACTGGCGTGAAGGGTGGAGTTGGTACTGAGGCTGTGGGAACCATGAGGAGTTCCTGTATCCCCCTGCTTCTGATACATCTGTCTACATCCTGCTCTGCCAGGGATTACAAAACTCCCGGGGGACCATTACTTAACTCTGTGTGGGACTGCCCCCGGCAACACTTGTTCCCAGACCGTTAATATATATCTCCATGCTGATGATGAAGAGAATGGTGATTATGATTATGATGACAATGAAATAAAAGAGTCCCAGAATGCAGATGAGTGGCTAGCATGTAGTAAGTGCTAAATAAATGTCATGTTCAAGTGAATTGGACACTTACCTACTGATGCTGTTGCCATCGTGGCAGAGTTTAGGGAAGTGGCTGGGTCCAACGGGCCTGAGCTTGGAAGCTTTCTTTCCAGGGGGGATGGGGGCGGGGACACAGTGGTGCCAAAGAACCCTGCAAAGGGAGCACGTGGGGTTCAAGGGCCATCCTACCAGCCAGCCTTGGCCTCTGGGGCTTTGGAGAAAATCCCGTCCTTCCCCCAGAGCTTATGTTAAGGGAGCCAGCGTACTCTGACCAGAAATCGTAACCACACGTATGCTGGGAGCTAAGCTACCAGGACCAGACCAGACTCGGATGGCAAAGAGGGCATCTCCCCATGGGAGCAGTGGCCCATGCCTCATGCCCTGGGAGAAGGAACACAGAGTCAAAAGAGAAAGGGCGATGCTGATTAGGCCCACAGCACAGTGCCTGGCACGCACAAGTGTTCCCTAAGTGTCTGTTGCAGTGAAATCAACGCTCACCTGGAGAATCTGAAACTCTAGAGGCAGAGCTTGGGGATGGAGTTGGGCCTAGAGGGCTTGGGCCTGAGAAGTTCCGCAGCGGGGACAGAGTAGTGCCGAAGAAGCCTGCAAAAGGAGCCCAGGCTGAAGCTTCCTCCCACCTGCTGGGCTGCCCAGCAGGGGCTCTCCTCCAGACGGGGTGGGTACTCACCAAAGGGTCCCAGGCGCCCCGCAATCTCTGCCAGACTGGCCCGCAGGCTGGGCAGCAGGGGCAGCGTTCGATGCCCGAGCGTGGGGGCCGCGCCTGCTCTCAGCGCCATGTCAAACTTCAGCTCCAGCTCACGCTGGCGGAGCCTGGGAGCACTGGACGGAGGTGCCGTGGCTGTCAGAGCAGTGTCCCAGGTCACAGTGCCCGTCCTGGGCTGATAGGGAGCAGTGGGCCGGGCAGTGGGCCCAGAGAGGGGGGATGTGGACTCTGGAGACAGGGAGGAGGCCCAGGGAGTGGAGCTGCCTTCAGCAGAGCCCCACTCCGGGGGGGAGTTCCCAAGGGAGCCCACCAACAGTTCCCAAAGGGGATCAGTCCTCAGCCCACTGGCCACCTCTTCCTCGGGCTCCCGGCTCGGCCCAGGAGAGAGTGGCTGGGCCTCCGTGACAGAGATCCCCCAGGCGGCAGCCGGTCCCCGAAGGTGGAATTTGAAGTTCAGTCCCAGGTTGAGAGACAGCATAGAGGCCTCACTCTGAGGTGGTGGGGTCAAAGTGGTGAGAGGGACACCTGTGACGGAGGAGGCAGGCTGGGGGCCCACCGGAACAGCAAGCAGGACCCAGCAGAACAGCCCCAGCCCCAGGCAGCCATGCCCTGCCATGGCCCCACCTGGCCTCCGGTGGCCTCAGTGGGCAGGGGGCTCAGTTCTTCAGCACCTTTTGAGCTTGAAGGTCCTGGAGAAAGGAGAGGTGCTATGAGCCCTGGCTGCCTGGGATCGGATGCCCCCTGAGACAGGTTGCTGATCACCGAGAAGCAGGTGGTGAGGGCAGGATGCAAAGGGCTCTGCCCAGGAAGAGTTGCTAGCTCCTTCCTCCATTCAGGCTCCAGAACAGATCTCTCTCTTGCGGTTCCGCCTTCTCTTCCAGCCAAAGCCCCTCTCCCTAAACCCCTGCCTCCCCTACCTGCTCAATCTGGGGACCGGGGTCTGAAGGCAACCAGCTGCCCCCATCCTCTCCCGATGGCTGAGGGGGTGGACTTGGATTCCCAGACTCAGATCTCTTCCCTCTCTCTTCTCTCTCTCCTCCCCATCCACTCTCAGATATTTATTGAGGCCTACTATGTGCCAAGCACCCTTCTGCTGATACAACTGTGAGCAAGCAAACCCTCTCCGAGCAGTCTCAACCCGCTCCCACCCCCACCTCGGGCTCCAACCTAAGGTGTTGGCACTCTCTCTCACTCAGACCCCAGGGAACACAAGGCCCTGGGAGGGGCAAAGCACAGGGCTGAGCGATCTGGCCGAGCCCGAGAAGGCAGCCAGGCTCGGGCCAGAGAAGCAGGGTGCCCTGGTCTGGCAGAAGCTGTCCCTTCAGCCCTTCCCCTCTTTCCCGGGGCTTGGCCCTGCTCCCTCCCCCTTAACCCTAGAAGTATTTGGGGGAGGGGCAGCTTGGCCGTCTCCGGCTTCCTGGGGAAGGTGGCCAGGCAGGCAGGCCGGGCAAGGGGCTGCTGCAGCGTAGTCCTACCTCCCCCCTCAACACCCCCCCCCACGCACACACATCTGGGGGGGGAACGGAAGGGTAAGCCAGGGACACACGTGCACCCGGCACCCTTACATCACACACACACAGCCACACCTAGCACCCGTGACACACTCACCCACTCACCCTTCACACCCCCTGCACACACACGTGTACACACACACACAACCCGATTCTGCCGAGCCCCCCCTCTTACACGGGTTCAGCCCCAAGCTCTGTGAGCTCCCAGCCTCCCCTCTCTCTCTCTCTCTCACACACACACACGCACGCCCCTCACAGACACGCACAGTATACACAGTCACACAGAGAGGCACACACACCCCTACACCACATTCACACACTCCGAACAGACACATCACACACCTTCGTCCCCCTACACACCCACCCACCCCTCGAAGGCTCGCTCGCTCGCTCGCTCTCGCTGGCCCTCGCTCTCCCTCTCCCCCTGCCCGGACCCGCCGACCTGCTCCTCCGGCTCCCTCCCGCAGGCGGGTCTCCTCTGCCAAGTCCCCCGAGAACCGGAGGTCGCGGCGGCCCAGGCGCCCAGCCGGACAACGCTCCGCCGAGGCTCGCCGCTTCTCTCGGTCGCGCCCGACGCCCCCTCGGCACGTCCCGGCGGCAGCCCCCGGTCTGGCCCGCAGCGCTGTCCCCCCGCGGCCGGCCCGGTCCGGCTCGCCACCCCGCACTCCCTCCCCGCCGCGCCGCCTCCTGGCTGCGAGCCTCGCTCCCCGCCAGAGCCGCCCTCGCCGGGCTCCGCGGCAGCCGCGCTCTGACCGCCCGCCCTCCCTTCCCGCCTGCCTCCCTCGCGCCCGCCCCTCCCTCCCTCTCCCCTGCCCCTCCCCCCCGCGGCCCGCCCCCCACCCCCGGCAGGCAGGCGGGCGCGCACCGCAGCGCCCCGCGCCGACGCGCGCTCATTCACCCCGCGCTGCCAATCGGCCGCGGGTGCGGGCGTCTCGCTAGCAGTCCGGCGCCGTCAGCCGCGCGCTCCCCTGGCGGCCGGTCACACACACCCACACGCCCTCCTTCCCGGGGAAACACAGCCGTGGGCCGGAGCCCCGCGCGCGCACACGCCTGCACGCGCGCGCGCGCCACCACGGCAGCTCGCCCCGGGACGGCACCCCAGGCAAGAAGAACCACCGTGAGTAGAAGTGGAATATCTCATTAGTCCTCACCGCAGTCCTCTGGGGGTCCCCATTTCACAGGGAGGTAAAGTAAGGCTCAGAAAAGTCCCGAATTTGCCCAGGATTACACAGCTTGGCAGGGACTTGTACCCAGTCTATCTGCTAACCTCTCCAGAGCCTGGTGGCTTTCAACAGTTGTACGCTACACGGGAGGGCCTGCAGCACTTCGCAGGTGAACTGCAGAATGCCCATCAGTGTGTTTTGTTTTGTTTTGTTTTGTTTTGTTTTGTTTTGTTTTGTTTTG
>NC_058414.1:82515123-82532281 GCF_002201575.2 Neomonachus schauinslandi
TGTTTTGTTTTGTTTTGTTTTGTTTTGTTTTGTTTTGTTTTGTTTTGTTTTGTTTTGTTTGGCTAAAACCGATCTCTCAAAAATACTCAGAGTTTCAGAAATGTCTGCCAGGAAGAATGAATGGTGAGCCTAAGCTGCATGTGAGAGGTGGATTATTACCTGTTTCCAGTAACAGAGGAGAGGAGAACAGTGGAATCAAAGAGTGTGCAGCTTCAGGAATATAAGAGAGCCCAGGCCAAGGCTAACCCAGGGTTAAAGATGACAAAGGAGCACGGTGGTCACTGTGGATACTTTATGGACCCTGTTAGGCTGTCCCAGTGACTGACTTAAGTAGTTCAGCTCGTTTGTGTTATCTTGAGTCTCTAAATCCCTTCAAGTGTTCCTCCAAAAATGCTAGTATTTAAAAGTATCAGAACATAAAACAGGAGGCTCCCTGCACCACATAAAGCTGTCCCTCAAAATCCAGACATCCTGTTGTATGCCAAGCTTCGTGCTAGATGCTTTAGGAATATCCCCACTTAGTCCTCATCACAAGCCACAGAGAGAAAAATTATTGTCACTATGTTATGGTCTTGGATGTGCCTCTGACCCCCATTCCATCTCCCCCTCTCTTGCTGTGCTGTAAGGTTAGGGGTGGGTGCTGTTGAAAGAGTTACTGAGGGCAGGTTGTCTCAGTCACAGAGAGCTCACAAAGGGAGCTCACAGAGACGTAGAAAGCTCACATAGAGAGATGCCCTGGGTAGCTACTCAGTGAATATCAGATAAGTGAATAACAACAACAAGAAAAAAGATTAATTCTGGGCTCCATATGGACAATGGGATGTGTTTCAGAAAGGCATCTAGGACTCACTTTTTTTTTTTTATCACAGAATTCCTTCAACTGATATAAGATAAAATCAGGGAACCACCTGATCCTCTCTCCAGGGAATGTCAACGATGAACTCTGGTATTTATTCTGGGTCCCTAAAAAAACATCACAGAGGGCATTCCCTGGATGCACCCTCTGGGATCACTGTAAGATCCTTCTTCTAGTAGGGCACTCCCCCAGATCCTTTAGGGGCTGCCTGAAGGCTGCATACTGGGATCCAGCCTCTGGTTTTCTCTCATATACTTAATAAAAGTTATCCTGCTAGAGACATTTCCCTTGAATCCTCCTCACAGAAAGGCTCATTTCCTGCTAATCGTGTTCACTTAAAGACTTCTAAATGGAAAGACAGAAATAAACATACCCCACTACATTAAAACAGCAATCTTCCATGACCAAGTAGAGTTTTTCCCAGGAATTATATTTTTAAAAAGATATTGAAAAGGGAAGTTAGGGTTCTGGGTTAAGATGGTGATTAAATGCATATATCTAATTTCACTCCCTCCCAAAACCCCACTAAAACTTCAGTAAAGAGATTTTTAAATCAAGAGATAAACCCTCAAGGATGGAGAGAACAGGAAAACTGACAACAGCCACAGAATTTTTGAAGCAGGATGGAAGGCAGCCATGTGGTTACTGACTTATCAGCCCTGAGGAAAAAGACGTCTCAGCTGGCAGTGGGGAAAATGGAGAGCCAATTTGATTTACATTGCAAGGTTCTCAGAAGACACAGGAACTGGCAAGCCAAGGTCCCTCTGGAACTGTGGAAGAGATTCCAAAATAAAGGCCAGGATGAAAAGCAGTTAGATCCCTAGATTTCTTCCCTAACTCCAAGCCAAGGGGCTACAGGTCCCTCGCCCATCCCAGCCAGAGTCTGGAAGATTTTCCCCTGAGGAAGGTAAGATAGAGGGTATCTGGATTGGAGAAGCTCCGAACGCAGTTGTGAACAAAGATACCATACTGAAAATACTGGAAACGGGGATTACGTGACCATGTCACATGGGACGCTGAATGCAGAGGCCCCTAGCCTTCTCTTACTATTGGGCTCCCAAAGAGCTGGGAGTAGGACCTTTGCCCTTTAGGCAGGAAACTGGAAGACTCTACTCTGGGGTATTTCACTAGCCCAAGAAGAAAGACCTAAAGATACTGACATACAGATTTCCCTCAAAACAGCCCAGCTAGATCACCCTACAGTGGCGAATCCAACCTGTGAGTTGACTCAGGGCTTTTGACTAGCCATCTGAGCCTCCACAACCTTAATCATGGCCAAAAGTTACCAGATATCCAGGAAATTTTCTTTTCTTTTTTTTTTAAAGATTTTATTTACTTATTTGTCAGAGAGAGAGAAAGAGAAGGGAGGGGCAGAGGGAGAGGAAGAAACAGACTCCCCGCTGAGCAAGGAGCCTGACGCGGGACTCGATCCCAGGACTGGGATCATGACCTGAGCTAAAGGCAGATGCTTAACTGACTGAGCCACCCAGGTGTCCCCATCCAGGAAATTTTCTAACGCAAAGAGAGACAAAACAAGCATCACGAAAAGTAACTTGCCGGAAACAGGTTATACAGAGAGAGCAGGAAGTGTCAAAAAGCCCGTTGTTAATATTCGAGAGAGAAGACAAGCTAGTGCATCCATGAAACAAGAACAAGATGCTATACAAAGGAACAGCCAGAATATAACAACAGCAAGAATGATGTCTTGACAAATAAAATCATGACAGCAGAAACAAAACATCAGTAGAAAGATGGGAAGATTAAGCTGATTAAGTCCCCCTAGGAAGTAAAGCAAGCATACCAAGAAAATATAGAAGACAAAAGATAAAAACGTTCGAGGACAGCTGCAGGAGTGACACCAAATTAACAGAAGCTCCAGTAAAGGGAAAAAAACAAAAACAAACAAACAAAAAAACAAAGGAAAATGGAAGGGAGGAAATCCTCACTGAACTAATTTGAGGAAATTTTCCAGAACAGAAGGACATGAGTTGCCAGCGCATTAAAGATGTGTCCCCTAAGACCCAGCACTGTGGATGAAAATAAACTCACACCAACGCAAATTAAAGAGGAGTGTCTAGAAACTTCCAAAACAAAGTAACATACAAAAGATTAGATACTAGAAAGGCTTTGGATTTCTCAACAGCAAAGATAAAAGTTCAAAGCAATGCTTTCAAAATGCTGAAGAAGGGGCACCCGGGTGGCTCAGTCATTAAGTGTCTGCCTTCGGCTCAGGTCATGATCCCGGAGTCCTGGGATGGAGCCCGGGATCGAGCCCCGCATCGGGCTCCCTGCTCAGCGGGAAGCCGGCTTCTCCTTCTTCCACTCCCCTTGTTTGTGTTCCCTCTCTCACTGTCTCTCGCTGTCAAATAAATGAATAAAATTAAAATAAATAAATAAATAAGTACAAACAAAATGCTGAAGAAAATTTACTTTCAACCTAGAATTTATATCTGTCCAAGCTATCAGTCAGGTAAAAAGACAAGATATATCCATTTTCAGATGTATACAATTTCAAAACGTTTACCTCCCGTGCACAGTTTCTGGAAAAGCTACTAGAGTGTTCTAGCAAAACCCGAAAGTAAACCAAGAAAGCAGAAAACGTGGGGTGCAGAACACAGGAGATCCTCCACAGGAGAGAGGCAAAGGGGTTCCCTTGGAAGACAGCGAAGGGGGATCCCAGGAGGTCGGCTGTGCACCCCATGTAGAGGGAATGCCAGTTCAGGTTGGAGCCTTGTGACGAGCTCGGGAGACACTCTGACAGCTGTCATCACCACGATCTTTGATGCTGGTGTGCCATCTTTGGAACCTCAGGTCAGAATTGTCTAGGTGAGCCTGCCCCAGTTCTTATGTGTACTTGCCTTGCCTTGGCCGTGCGCAATGAAGCTACTGTTCTCCCCTCCATGCCCCTCCGCCCGCTCAGGAAGTGTTCCACTTTGCCTTGCTCCTGAGAGGAGACAGGAGGGAGCTCAGAAGCAGAGAGCACAGAGCTCCGAGGGCTGGTGGACCCTCCAGCCTCACTGCAGTGAGCTCCGGGTTTCCCAGGACTCCCTTGTGACCTTGCCCACGGACATTTCCAGAAAAGGTTCTTGTAAATTCCCAGGGTAGCCAAAGCCACACCAAGAACAAGGGGCTCTGCTCAGCATCCCTTCTCCAGGAAGCCTCTGCCCAGTACAAGACCATCCTTTCCTTTCCCAGTTAGATGATTCTTGCTCCTCAGCCTCGTTTAGGAATCCACACAAACGTGGTGAAACCATACATAAAAGCTCTGTGGGGCAGCCCATCCCCAGGAGGTCAGAGCATCCTCCCAGCATCCAGAAGGCCAGTGCCTGCGGGTGACTGCCTGCTCTCTGCAAGAGAGATGAAGAAAAATAGAAGGGAACGGGAGGCAGAGCAGTGAGGGGAAGGAGGCCTGGGGAACGGAGCTGGGGACCAGGGAACCCTAGCTTGCCCTGATCCCCATCCTTCTTACCTCCGGCTGCTGGCTCCTAGGGTGGGGGAGCTGGGGCAGGCTGGTAGAGGGTCCCTCCAGTGAGTCCCTGCGTTTCATCTCTTTGTGTCTTTAGCTCTTGGGGATTAGTGTGGGTAGGGCAGGGGTCAGGGAGGTCTGCTGCACACATTATTTTGTAATTAAAAAAAAAAAAAACCCACCAGGGCTTTAATCTTTTGAGACAGAGACAGCTATTCCCAAGTGTCTGCTTGGTGGGTCTCTATCTCCCTGTTTCTGCAGCCCTTAGACTTAACTCAACCTTATTGTTTTCCAGCGTATCAGATTCCTCATTTGTAAAATGGGGATAATAATAGTTCTTCCTTCATAGACTTACTGAGACCACTAAATCAGTTAGTATATATGACATGCTTTGAACACAGAAATACGATAGAAGTGTTTACTCCCATGTTACTATGGTGTTATGGTTCCGGGAGTGATGAATAAAGCCGCTGCAGGGAATGGAGGACATGGAGAAGTTTGGGGGCAGTGGACAGAAGAGATTCATGGGGGCTGGGGTAACAGCAGTGTGGTGGGGACAAGTGGGAGATGAGAGTGGCTGGGGGAGGAGGATTCCTACCAGGGGGCTGGGCTACAAGATCCCCGTTAGCCAGCAGGTAGAGGTAAAGAGGTTGTGGCTGGTTGGAGCTGTGAGGCCATCTGCAAGGTTGATCTGTTTAAGTTTTATAGGGCAGAGTAGGCCCCAGGGAAAAGTGTCCCGGTTCTCACATCCCTGTGAAAAAGCACACGCCCTGCTTAGGAGCCGTGGTCCCCTACTCTGGACCACCCAGGCACAAAATGGGGGGTGGTGGTGAGGGGACAGGTCCCTGGCTGGGGGCTCTGCGGCAAGCCCCTCCTCCCACACAAAGGCGTTGGAGCAGACTCCGCTGGGCTTTGGTTTTGACAGCCTGAAGGCTTCCCACAAGTGCCCCGGAGAACTCAGCTGTTCCCCCAGCAAGGGAGTGGAGACCCCTAACCCTGAGCGGCTTCTGCCCATCACCCTCCCCATCCCTCACAGGCTTGGAGGACAGAGAGGGGCAGCCTAGGGGCCTGCAGGGCTGACGGAAGACAACAGAGCTGCTACACTGGCACCCTGTGAAGCCTGGTCAGGGTGTCAGTGGTGGGGGTACCCCCCTTCTGCCAGAGGAGAAGCCAGCAGCCCCAGCACAGGTCCCGTTCCCCTAGCTCTCCTTGGCGGGCTTCCCTCATCCCTGCCGCGCCACCCAAGGCTGAGGAGGAACCTTAGAGCAATCTTTGCTCCTCATCTCAGCCCTCCTCCCTGTTTCCTGAGACTCGACGCCTTGGTTATGTAAATGGCAGGATCGCTAAATGGCAAAGTTGATGCTGGGGACACTCAAATCTACCTCACCTCCCAGAGGGCCTGGGCTGGGCTGCAGGGAGAGAAGAGAAGGGCTTGGGTCCTTTCTCTTTCCCTCACCCGCCCCTCCTATCCTCTCTGCTGGGCAGTGAGTGGGGAGTTCACTATTGGGGTGCAGGCCGTGGGTACACCGGCTGGTGTTCTGCATGTTTCTGCACTCTGCGCCCTGCTCCCACCATAGGCTTAGCCCCTGATCAGCTGCCTGGAGGAGGGAAACTGGAGGAACTCCTTTGTAAAAACCTTTCCAGGAAGAAGGGCACCCGATGAAGAGGGCAAACCAGAAATTCTATTGCTTCCAGCTATTAGAGCAGATTACTTAAAACACACTTCTTGTTTTACACGGTGAAATTAGCCATTCATCGAACTCTAGCCCCAGTTTTGAAATGCTAACAACGTGTCTGAAGCAGTCTTCCCTGGGAACCAGGAGACCTGTGTTCTAGTCCTGTGTTGGGCAGAGCTGTGAAGAATGTTCCACTCCCTTCTCTCAGGGCTGGGCCACCGCTGATAGGAGGGTGAAGTCATGTCTGCAAGGGCAATGACAGAAAAAGCTTGGAGGACGGGGCCACTGGGAGATTGAGGGCAGGCAGGCAGGGGCTTGGAAGGTGATAAGGGAACCCAGAGGGAAGGAAAGCCTGCTTCATCCTGGCCTCCTGGGGAAGACTGTGCTCCTCCCTGAAGGACCAGACGCTGCCAAGAGCAGGAAAGGGTCCTCACAGTCTGTGTGTGTGTGTAGGGGCCCCGGGGGGGGGGGCGGTGGTCGGTAACATGGGAGGGAGACAATGATGTATTATAAGAACTCAAGAATAGGGAATCATTGAATGGATGCAGAGGAGAAGAGGGTGAAAGGTGGATCCTTAGAACCATACTGTTCTAAGGCTCCACCAAGCCCCTCATCCAGTACCTCCTCACAGCTTCCCCTGGACCCGGCCCCTGGTGCTGAGTGAGCCCTGGCATCAGGCTGGTTCAGAGAAGGAAGCCCAGGAAAGGGAGTTGGGAGCAGACCCTCAAGCAGGCTTTCTTGATCCTTGGAGATTGAGCCCTTTCTGAGAATCTGGTGGAAATTCTGCTCCCTCTGCCCAGAAGAATGGACAGACACACAACCTTGCACGCACAGGAGCAGGGTCATAGATCCTCCAGAGCCCATCCCCGAACCCCAGTCCACAAATCTGATCTCTCCCTCTATCTCAACATTGCCCAGGTACCCTTTCCTCTGTGTCCCACACCAGGACCCCTGAGGGCTAAAACACAACCCCTGCCTCGGGGAGCTTGCAGGCCAGATCAGGATGCTCATCTGCAGTCTGAAGAGGCAACCTTGGGATGGAGGCAAGCCCGCGGGCTCTGGAGCTGGCTGGGCTCTTCATCTGTACAGTGGGGTTCCTTGCCCACCTCAGAGGAATGTGTGAGATAATACTGATGGTGTGTAGCATGGAGTAGAGTGAGGCTCATGGTAAATGTGCTGTAAATACCCCCTCAGTTATGGAGGCAATGAGCATCCTAGCTGGGTCCTGGAAAGTTGAATAATGGCCCTCCAAACATGTCCACACCCTAATCTCCAGAATCTGTGAATATGTTACCTTACACGGCAAAGGGGACTTTGCAGGTATGACTATGTCAAGGGTTTGAGGTGGGAAGATGATCCCCGTGGGCCCAATGTCATCATAAGAGTCCTCATAAGAAGGATACAGGAGGGTCGGAGTCAGAGCAGACGTGAAAATGGAAGCAGAGGTCAGAAAGACAAGGGGATTGGAAGACACTGAACTGCTGGCTTTGAAGATGGAGGAGGTTGCCACCAGCCAAAGAATTCAGGCGGCCTCTAGAAGCTGGACAAGACAAAGGATTGTCCTCTCCAGCCTCCAGAAGGAGCACAGACTGGAGGATCTATTTTGGATTTCCAGCCTCCAGAAATGTAAGTTAATAAATGTGTGTTGTTTTAAGCGGCTAAGTTTGCGGTGATTTGTTATAGCAGCATCAGTAAACTCATACACGACGCCTTGCCAGGAGAGGCCGGAGCCCACAGGGGCAAAGCTTTGATGCAGGAGGGAGTTTGGAGGGGAGTTTTTGCAGCTGGGCAGGGCAAGGAGTGGGCCTGTGATGAGAGAGGAGGGCGGGGCATGGAGTGCTCAGCCCGTGACCTCACCCTTGGCCAGCCACAGCTGCCCTGGCATCCGGACGCCTGTCAGCCCGGGCTTACATGCCTCACTGGGCCAGAAAGGGATCCCTGTGTAGCCAAGCCCCAGGCAAGGGTGGGGGTGTGGCAAAGAAGGCTGGTGCCAGGGGAGGGAGCCCAATCAGCCCTGGGGCTGTAGAGGCCACACGAGTGGAGGGAGGAGGCCAGCAGGGGCTGGAGAGGTGCTCTGTCACCCAGGGCCCCACGAGCTCAGTCCTGTTCTACTTCTCTCCTGAGGGGGCAGGAGCATTCCTTTCCTCTCTTCTTTTTCCTTCTTCGCCCCTGGGCTCTCCTGGGCTCCCCTGGCAGAGAGGGAGGGGTAGGGAGTTTGGGGTTAGAGAGCAAATGGTTGGGTCACAATTGGCTCAGTGGTGGAGTAGCTGGGCAGCCTTGGGCAAATCACTTTGCCTCTCTGAGCCTGCTTTCTCCTCCAGAAATGAGGATGATAATAAGCTTCTAGTACATGGGGCCGTATTAAATGACCTAATGCATGAAACACAGTGCCCAGCATAGCGTCAACCCTATCTTTGCATCCTCTACTTGCTGTACTCAGCGGTGTGCGTTAGGTGATGAATATGTGTTCTACGATTTCATTCATTCTATTCAACTGGTATTTCAGAGCAACGCTGTGTTCCATGATGAAGACATTACAAAGGAAAACAGACCACGTACATATAAACAGAGAGTATGTCTGTGATGTGTTATGGAAAACAACAAAACAGGAAAAGGAAGTGCTAGGGATGGAGGTAGGGGAGTGGTCTGCTGTTTTGTGCCCAGGGCCAAGGAAGGTCTGTCTAACCAGATGCTGCAGCAGCCGACACCTGAAGGCAGTGAAGGAGTGAGTCGCATGGGTATCTGGGGGATGCAGAGGGAACAGGCCTGGTGGGAGAATTTGAGGACAGCAAGGAGGCCGGCGTGGCTAGAACAGAACTGGCAAGGGGAAACAGATAGAAAACAAGGTCTGTCATAGGCGGGCTAGATGGTGAAGGGCCTTGCAGGCCACAGTAAAGACTGGCTTTTACTTTTACCCTGGGGAGGCCACTGGAGGGCTGTGAGCAGAGGCATGAAAAGAGCCACCCTGGCTGTGATGTTGAGAAGACTCTGTAGGGAGGCAACACTGGGGGCTAGGATAGCCCGAGCTCCTTGCAGGAATCGATGCAAAAGATGACGGTAGCCCGGACCGCCTTTGCTGGGCGAGAGACTGGAAGAAGTGTCTAGACTGAGGACGTATTATGGAAGCTTGCCCACAGGATTTGCTGATGGATTTAACACGAATGTGAGAGAAAGAGGAGTGCAGGGTGGCTCCATGATTTTTTGTTTTTGTTTTTATCTCAGCAACCAGAAGAACGGAATTGCAATTTTTTGAGATGGGGTAGATTTCAGGAGGACCAGGTCTGGGACGATGGTGGGGACGTGTGATGGTTAATTTTATGTGCCAACTTGACTGGGCCACGGGGTGCCCAGAGAGTTAGTCAAACATTATTCTGGGTGTGTCTGTGAGGGTGGTTTCTGGGTGAGATTAACATTTGAATCTGTAGACTGAGTAAAGCAGATTTCCCTCCCTGGTGTGAGTGGGCCTCATCCAATCTATTGAAGGTCTGAATAGAACAGAAAGGCTGAGTAAGAGAGAATTTGCTCTCTCTGCCTGTCTTCGAGCTGGAACATTGGTCTTCTCCCACTTTTGGACGTAGACTCCAACTGGATTGTTCTCCTGGTTTTCAGGTATCAGTACACATTTATGGTTATGTTCAGGGTAAGAGCCTATTTAATATCCTGATGGACATGTGGGGCAAGCAGGTGAATGAGATCACAAGGAGTGAGAGTAGATCAGATCTTTGAACTGAATCAGAATCCTCCAAATCTATCCCTTGACCCAGTTGCAGCCGGCCTTCTCCACACAACTGCTGAAATGGAATCCATTCCTACACGGTCCTGGGCTCCAGCTCCGTCCTTCTCGGACCACTCACCTGGCCTTGGTTTCCCTAGAAAGTTCACACCAGCTCCAGAATTCCGAAATCCCCTCCTCTCCACCTCTGTGCAGGTCAGGGGAACCCTGAGCAGAGGGGTGCCCCACGCAGGCCAGGCAAAGGTAGGCGTGCTGCAGAGGGCAGGTTCATCTTCGGCTAGTGCTCCCGGTCCCCCAGTGGGCCTCAGCCCCAACCCCCTCCCGCCAGCTTCCCTTAGGGACTTGGACACCATGCCCACCAGGAGGTAGGGTGGAATGGAAGGGAGGAGGTCTGGGCAGGCCGTGCTTGCTAACTGAGCTCACCTCTTACCATCTGGTGACTTGGGAAGTCACTGTCTCTCCGGGCCTCGTTTTCCCCGTCCATAATAAAGGAGTATGTACTACAGCCTCATGGGATGGCTGAGGATAAGATGCACCTACCACAGTGACGTAATAAATGGCCGCGGAAAGCAGGTCTTTTAGATTCCTCTCCCCACCCCCAGCCAGCCTCTCTCCTTTCTGAGAGATTACTTCACTCCGTGCTCCCCCTGTCCTTCAGAAACCAAATTTTACTGTGGACATGGGCAATCAGGGAATGGTTGCCAAAGGCAGGGCTTTCAGAAAGGCTGCCTGTTGCCTAGGTAACTGCCCCACTCCAGGGTCCCCGGGGTCTCACAGGTCGCTGGGTCCTGGCGCCACCTGCTGGATGCAGTGCCACACTGCTCCTAAAGCACCCAGACCCGGGATTCCTGCTTCCCCAAGCAGGGAATGCGCTCGGCCCCTGCTCTTATCCCCCCACCATCTCCACCATAAAAAGTCCTTTCCTCCCTTGTGTCCCTAGATATCTCCAGAGACAAGAGCCATGGAAAGGAGGCACCGTGGACCATGGGAGGGGTAGAAGCAACATCCTTCCCCACGTAGAAGGACTGAGGGCAGACAAGCAGGGTTCCTGGTGGTGTCAGGTCCAAACGAAGTTCCTCCCCTTAATTTCCTGAAGCTCAGAACACGTTTCGTTCCCCACTAGCCCGTTCCACAGGGAAGGAGCAGTAGGGAGGAAGAAATGAGAGTTGGGGGTGGGAGAGCGACGCGCTGGGTCATGATAAGAACCTCAACCACAGCCACCTAAGGCGCCCTTCTTCCTTCCCAGCCACTCCACCCCTGGTGAGCCTAGTCCTGACCTCCCTTCTCTTGGCTTTTCCTGAGAACCTTCCCACCCACCTTGACAGCTTGTCACAGGAACGTCTGATTGCTTCAGATCATCCTGCTTCAGACCAACCCCACAGGGCAGAAGAGGGAGAAGCAGAAAACCACTGTGAGAAACCAGCTCTCCCGAGTTGGTCTGCTACCTGAGGCAGCCCCTACCTGCCCTTGGCCACTCTGAGATGACCCTGCCCTGAAAAGTGAAGGGTCAAGTGGACCTGATGTGCAGGGTCAAAAGACAGGAAGCTGTTGAGATGCCTGGAGTGGAGGTGGGGGTGGGGTGCTCTTGTTTCCCTAATGAGGGTCACAAGTAGAGAAAGTAAGGCACCCAGAGAGGGAAAGGCTGGTCTCTACCTGTCCCAGGCTAATACTGCGCCCTCTCACCCACCTGCCTCCTCCCCGACTAGCTGGGCTGCGGAGTGCGGCTCACTTGGGAGCCAGACCCTGAGCTCTCGGCCCAGAGACTGCTGTTGCCAGTGGCCTTCAGGGCGGATGGAGCGGGAGGTTGGGACCAAGGTCTCTTGGGTGCCTGACCCTGCCTATCTCCTCCCTGGAACTGAGCTGGAAGGAAGGTAAAGGAGGCTGTGAAGGTGACTCCCACGCCCTGCAGGTGAGGGGCCCTGTCCTGGGGACAACAGGTATGGGGAGCAGGGTTTTGGAGCTGGGGCCTGGTAGGTGCTGCCGGAGGCTGCGTGCTCTGACCCTGGCCCTACCTCTCAGCAGATGCCCTGCTCAGCTGGAGGTGGAGGGCTGCTGGGGGTGCGCTGAGGTGAACAGAATTGCCCCCCAACCCCCTAATGAGGAGGGGCCCGTGTATAAAGTGGGCGGGGAGGCATGGACCCAGAGAGGTCGGGGTCAGAGTCTGGCTCTTACAAGCCAGGAGGAATCCTGAAGGAAGAGCGCAGTGTGAGGGTGGAGGGGGAAGCTACCTCTCTCCCCTCTCCCCATGGCTGGCCCCTCTTCCTCTCTAGACCCCGCTCCCGGATGAGGAGATGGGCTGGAGGGGGAATTAAGGGTAGCGGAGTTGTACACAGCTGGGGTGCTGACCCCTCTCCAGGCTGGCTGCCCACCCACTTCCTGATTGGCACTAGAAGCACAGAAGCTGAAAGAGCCTTCAGAGGGCTAGTCCGGCCCCTCCCGAGCTACCGGGTCAAGCCTTCTGAGAGCCCCTGCTATCTGCCTGCAGATGTCGGCGGCGGGGGAGGGCACCAGAGTTGGGGGTCACCCACCACTGCTCCATCTGTGGGCCAGCCACGGCCCCGCTGCTACCCCCTAGCTCTCCAGCTCCTTCCCCTGTACGGCAAGCCATACCTCCGGGGTCCCCTGGGCCCCCACAGCTTCTGCCCCTGCCCCGGCTAGCACAAGTACCTGCAGGTCCACCTCGCCCGTGGCTTCGTGGCTTCGAGGTGCTGGCCGTGGGGAGTGTGCCGAGCCACTTCCCGTGCCCGCACCGGAGCCCGGGGCCAGCCGCCTGGGTGCCGATGTCGCTGTGGGGGGACTGCGACGGCGGCAGCTCCCGCTGGTGGCGCCTGCCCTCTCCCTGCGTGACGCCTAAGACCCGGCGCAGATGCTGCCCGGACCTGGGATGGTGCCTGCGAGGCCACGTCTTCCGCAGCCTGGTGGCGGGAGGTGAGGGTGCCAGGGTGAGGGCGAGGGGGCGCCTGGGCCACACGAACCAGGCTGGACTGCGGGTGGACACATTCTGCTGACTATGGGGTCTGTGATCTGCCTCTGTCCCAAATGTGGCTCTGGACTACCTCTGAGTGTCCATCTGATGTGGCCTTCCTCCCTAGAGCAACTGTCCCTTTGTCCCACCTGGGCCTCCCCTACTGGGGCTGAATTATACAACCTAGAGTGAGTGTATCGTCTGGGCCAGCCTGGCACGCGTTCATCTCCAGCCTCCGTTCCTTTGCAGAAGGGGAGGGCGAATAGGACACGCTAAAACTAACTCACCGAGCGCCCATAACCTTCCATACATTCTCTCATGTAATCCCCACAATGAGGCCATGAGGTAGGTGCTGCATCATCTGAAACTCTTAAGGCACATGCTTTGGCGACTCTCAGAAATCATGGCACTTCACTCACAGATTTCCTCTTAAACAGTGATTCTCAAGCTTGGGTATGTGTCAGAATCCCCTGAGGCTGAGTGGTAACTCAGAGGCCCAGACCCTAACCTACTTCAGTGAGCCTGGGCTTCTGGGTTTGTTTTTAGCTGTCCAGGGGGTCTGGATGCGCACCAAAATTTTTTTTTTTAATTTTTTTTTAACGATTTTTTTTTTTTTAAAGATTTTATTTATTTATTTTAGAGACAGAGCACAAGAGGGGGGAGTGGGAGAGGGAGAAGCAGACTCCCTGCCGAGCAGGGAGCCCGATGCGGGACTCGATCCCGGGACTCCAGGATCATGACCTGAGCCGAAGGCAGTCGCCCAACCAACTGAGCCACCCAGGCGCCCTTTTTTTAAAGATTTTATTTATTTATTTGAGACAGAGAGAATGAGAGAGAGAGAGCACATGAGAGGGGGGAGGGTCAGAGGGAGAAGCAGACCCCCCGCCGAGCGGGGAGCCCGATGCGGGACTCGATCCAGGGACTCCAGGATCATGACCTGAGCCGAAAGCAGTCGCTTAACCAACTGAGCCACCCAGGCGCCCATGCGCACCAAAATTTAAGGGCCATTGTGCTTGAATTTCCTCTAGAAGCGCCAAAGTCAGGCTAACATACCTCAAGTAATGGGAAGGTCATTTTTACAAGGTAACCCATTCTCCTGGTCAGCTCTAATTGACCGGTTGGGTCTAGCTCAAAAGGAAAATTCTCCCTTTGAACCACGCACACCCTTGATGCCGACTGACTCTGTAGTTCTCTAAAAACCCTTAGATCTTTTCCATCTCTCAATTGCTAGTCAAGCCGATTCTTGCACGGTTTTGGTAAACCAACGTGCAGGACAAAGTATGAAACATGACCTCATTTTGGTCCATCCTCTCTCAGCATTTACCATCCCTTGGTATCCGTGTATCCTTCTCCCACTTAGCTGGGGTCACCTTGGGCTCTTAGGTGCTCACTGAGACCACAGACTGCAGGATGCAAGGCCTCCGGGGGCTCTCAATGACCCAGGCACTTGGCCGCACCCTGGAGCAGTCACTGAACCAGCTCTGAACCTGCCCAACAGTCCTGCCCTCCAGCTCTTCCCTTCTCACCCCTGAAGGTGCCACCGTGAAAGGCTGGCCGCAGACCAAGGGGCTCTTTCCAGAAGGGTCTGGGAGCGGGCAGGTACCAGCAGGCTCGCCCAGAGTAGCCTGAGGCAGCCCCTCCCTGACAGCCAGGGGAATGTTTCCAGCTATTCATGACCCACGAAGTAGGTCTGCGTGCCCACTGCCCAACTGCAACAGAGGCAGAGGAAGGCAAGGTAAATGCCCCAGGAACCCCCCTCAGGCTATTCAGCAGCCCAAGTTTCAGTGCGTCCCCACCAGGAGGGGTTTGAGGCTGGGACACGGGGCCTGAGCTGCAGATGCACCGTGGGAGCTGAGCCCCCCCCTCCCTGGTACCCACCCACGGGTGTCCGCTGATGCGGCTGCAGGTCAGGGCCACAGCCATGCTCTACTCCCGCCTGCGTCCAGGCTGCACCGTTTGGTGTCACGAGGCTGCAGTGGGGACTTGCGGGCAGCTACCGGTGAGGCTCCCGACGCTCGTCTTCTACAGCCTCGGTGGCCCCTCTGCCACACCGTCCGCCTGCGTGGGCTGCTGGGCATGGGCAGCGGGAGCATTGCCGGGGAAGGCACAGGCCTGGGAGACCTCCCCCCGCCATGTGGCCCACTTGCGCCAGTACCCCCCTAGAGTCCTACAATGCCCTCCTCACCTTCCTGGGGAGGCTGGGCCTGGTGCCCCCCACTCCAGCCCAGCTCTGATAGGGGCTCGGGGCTCCAGCTCACCACCAGGATAGGGGCCAACTGCCCAGTGGACACGGGGCAGAGACAGGACAGCAGAGGTATTGAGACCTCTTGATTTATTCAGATTATTTAATATACAATGACGCAACTGTGACCCCAAAGTGTGCAAAGTTAAAGCCTTCGACTGCAGCTGAGAGGAGAGGGCAGGAATGGTACACCTGGGGATGATGGTGAGTCAGGAATGATGGGTAGCCTCCTCCCCAGGGCCAGGGACGGGGGGAGTGGCCTGAGGAGCCGGGCCTGGGTAGCCTAGGGCCAGGGGAAGGGGGCAGAGACCTCCCTCTGGCCTAGGGCAGGAGCCCAGAAGTGCCACATGGCTGAGGGGGCAGCAGCCCAGGAAGGGGCCAGAGGCTGGGCCAGGAGAGCACCATTTCGGGGGTGGGGGTTGGGGAAGGAGGTGCCCTACGGAAGCCAGGAGGGGCCACCTGCCCCAGGGGTGGGCGCCAGGCCGGAGCAGGCTGCAGTGAGAGAGACCTGAGGCAGGCACAGGGCCTGAGAGCCCAGGCTGGCTAGGCTCAGAGGGACTGAAGGAGGGGGAGCCCGGGAGGACCCCCAGGGCAGCCGAGCCCCAGGAGCAGTCCTGACTCTGCAGGGGATGACCAGGGGTTGCCGCAGACCCTCGGGGGCTCCCCTCCTCTCTCCCTGGAAAGGAGCTGGGGAATCCGTAGTGCAAATCTATGGACCACTCAGTTATGGAGGGAGGCGGTGCTCAAAGGGGCACCCTGGGGCGCACCCCCTCCACTGCCCCGGCTTCCACCACCATCCTCAGTACAGCCGCTTCTCGTAACTGTGGGGACAAGGCAAAGGGAAGCCGAGAGTGGGTGTCTGGACCCTGCTCCTTTCCCAGATCCCCTTGCCATTAGGCCTTGGGCTGCCAGGGCACCCCCACATGGGGGGCAGGGGGGAGGGAAAGAGCAGGCCCTGTGCTTCTGTGTTCCCCAGGCCAAGGCTCCCGAAGGAACCACGCCAGGTCCAGAGACAGCCATGCTCCTTCTGGCCACAGCCGCAGCTGAGCAGACTGTCCTCAGTGCTGGGGATGGAGACACAGCTAAAGAAGACAGTCCATCCTCCTAGCGCAAGCTCAGACCGAGCTGCACCTCTGCCGCCCCTGTCTCCACCCCACCCCTGCACACACAGTGGCCTAGGCCCCTTGTGGTCGTTGGGTCCAGTCCAAGACAGGGAAACCTCAGGCCTGTGGTCAGGGACATCTGTCCGCACCCCAGCAGGGGCTGTTTCCACTGGAGGAGGGGCCACGGTTGGCTGCCCCCAGAGCTCGGTGCCGGTCCTAGGGTCCGTGTCCCCTGATCACACCCGAGTGCCACCCCCGACCCGAGGGCCCCCGCCCCCAGCCCACGTCCCACCCAGACTGCCCCTGCTCTACTCTACACTTGGCCCGGGCAGCGCGGTTACTTACACGGCAGAAAGGTATAGCTACGGGAGGATGGGGCAGAAAGAGACACAGGTTAGACGCCCGCCGATGCCTGGGGGGACAGGCCCTCTCGACCAGGGCGGGGACGCATGCCTCTGCAACGACCGCTGCCAACTAGCACTGCCCCCGCCCGCGGCCGCCCCAGCGCCGGCCCTGGCGTCTGTCTCTCTGCCCTTCTCCCCGCCAGGGGGCTCGTGCCCCCAGCCTCCGCCTGCCTGCCTGGTGCTGCCACCAGCACGAGCCCAGCGCCACCAGCCCCTGCCACCAGCCACCAAGCTTCTGAGCAAGCAAGGGACTGGGAGCCCAGGAGGGGCCAGCGGCCACACCTCCCATGCCCTGCTCGGGGAGATGCCCGAGGGGAGGGGAGGGGCCTGCCTGCGCGGGGGTGGGGGTGGGGGGGCTAAAGGACAGGGGTCAAGGGTGCACTAGGCCCTGTAGGGGTCATCCTGCAGCAGCATCCATCCCTGGGGCAGACGGTCCACGGGTTCCCTGAAACCTCAGCTTGGCCTCTGAACCACGGCCCCACCTGCCCGACCCAGTGCCAGCCAGCGGGGGCGAGGAGGCCACCACACTTACGAGTGCAGGCCATGGACGCCACCCTCGATCTGAGCCGACATGGTCCGCTTCTCAAACTTGAGCTCTCCTGAGTACATCATGGACCTGCAGGCAGGTAGGTGGAGCGCATCAGGGACACCGAGGACAGAGCAAGAAAGAGAGGAAGCAGGGAGGAGCCAGGAGCCTCCCGGGTCCCGTCCCC
>NC_058414.1:82532381-82542506 GCF_002201575.2 Neomonachus schauinslandi
GACAGACAGGCTACGGGCACCGATATCCTGGCAGCCATGTTGGATACCTGCTATGAGGTAGGGCACGAACTTCTGAATGGAGCCTTTGTCCTGGATGGAGCCCGAGACGCCCTGTGCGATCTTCACCTTATCCCCCTCACTGCGTGGAGGGCAAAGAGACTGAGCCAAGCGGCCCATGGCTCAGGGGAGCCCCCCCGCCTCCTGAGGGTACCAGCAGAGGGGATACCACCCAGAAGGCCCCCCAGAGCAGCCACTCCCGGGGTGCCGGGTCAGATGGCCCAGGTACTACCCCAGGGCCTCTACTTGCACCCTGTGCCTCGGGTTGCAGAACAGGAATACAAAGACGGGGCACCACACGGGGAAGTCACGGGCGGCGTGGACGCCGGAGGGCTGCGGGCTCATCTGCCTGGGGCCGGGGTTCCGAAGCAGGGCACCTGAAGTATCGTTTCTGGCTGCCGCTGCACTTCTCCATGGCATCCAAGGAGCCCATGCCCCGGTACTTCTTGAGCCTCACCCCATCCGAGAAGAAGTACTCGCCGGGAGCCTCCGTGGTAGCGGCGAGCAGGGAGCCCATCATCACTGTAGTGGTCCAGGGGTCAGTGCCTCTAGCCCCACAGACCTCCGACTGCCCGTGCCCAGCTCCCAGCCCCCCACCAGCCTGCCCAATCCCCAGCAGACCCCCTCACCTGTAGAGGCTCCCAGGGCCAAGGCCTTGACCACGTGCCCCACGGTCTGGATGCCACCGTCGGCGACGACCGGCACCCCAAAGCGCCGGGCGTACTCAGCCACCTTGTACACGGCGGTGCCTTGGGGCCGACCACACGCCATCACTGCGGGAGGGCACACCAGTCAGAGGTGCCAACGGCAACGCAGGAACCAGGCAGAGGCCCCTTTGTCCATGTGCCCCCGCCCCCGCTTGGGAGAAGGGACGAGGCTGGACGGTATTTCTGGGGCACAAGGCAGGCGGCAGCCAAGAACACTAGGGGCGACGGCACTCCAGGGACCTGGCCCACCCCACCCAGAACAGCACCATGCAGGATTCTGATGGCCTTCAGAGCATAGCGCCCCCACCCCCAGACCGGTGGGCTTGGGGCCGGGGGTTCCCCAAGCTCAACGTCTCTCTCAACCTCTCTCATTTGCAAAGCCTGTTCCCAGGGTGAGGTACTCACAGCCCCCTTCGGGATACTGGTGTGCATTCCTCGGAGTTTAACTGTCCAAGGTCTTTAAAGTATGAGGTTGTAAGTGGGAAGTCTAAGGAACTAGCACTTGTCTCGGGACGGAGGTGAAGCTGGATAAAGTGGAGGAGAGACCCTCTCGGGAAGTACCTGTGGTTTGTTTTGTCCCTATTGCATCCCAAGAGTTAGAACGGGGCCTGACACATAACAGGCGCTCGATTAATATTTGTCGAGTCACCGAGTGAAGGCCCACATTTACCATGGTGGTCAGCTAGGGCGAAGGCTTAGCAGAGGCTCTGAAGACCAAAAGGAGGAGACGTTTTGGGCAGACAAGACCAAACGGGTCACTCGGTGTTGTGGAGAAATGACCCTCACCCAAGGGGCCAGATACATCCCCTCAGGCCAAGCCAGGACCCACAAGTCAGACACCAGCCTCCGGGGAGCACCCCTCAAGCACACGGGGACACGCATCAGGGTCTCACACTCCCCCACTTCGTGGTCAGGAGCGCGCCCCGTAGAAGGGCTTTGTGACCGAGTGGACCCCCTCCCCCACTACCGCCGCACAGTGGTAAGGCTCTATGTCCTTACACATTCAGGGACAGGCTAGCTCCACATCTTAATTATCTGCCTTGTCACAAAGCTTACCCAACTCTGAGCGGGCTTCCAAGGAGCCCCTCAGAGAAGTAGTCACACCAGCCTTGCGCCTCCAGATCGGGCCTTCTTGACCAGACTCTGAGAAGCAGGCTGGCACACTCCCAAAACTCCCAGTAACCTTATCTTACACCAGCCTCCCCCAAGTCACTAGGCCAGATGGACAGAGTCTGAGCCCAGGTCACCCCCTGAGCCCCCATCCTGGGAAGGGGCCTGGCACAGCGCGCACTCGGCATGCATCTCTGGGACAAGAGTGGGGGCCCAGAGCCTGGGGAGGGCCAGCAGGACGTTCCTGTTGGCATCGCTCTCCTGACACCTACCTTCTTGGGTGATGCAGATGGAACCACAGCCCATGCCCACACGCAGCCCGTCCACACCAGCATCAATCAGGTTCTTGGCCTGAGCCGCTGTCACCACTGGGGGGTGGGGTGGGGAGGAGGGTTTGGAGGAGCGGGGAAAGAGGAACAGTGTGAGTATGGGATGTCCTTGCCTTACCCTGGGGCTGCCTGGGACCCCAGTCTAGCCCCCCCACCCCAACCCCCACGGACCAAGCCCGTTCCTTCAGCCCTCTGCCCCCATGCAGGGGCAATGCCATCACCTAGGGAAGCTGAAGGACAGAGGAAAAGTTACGCAGTGCGAGAGCAAGGGCGGGGGGCTGCCGGGGGCCCCCGCACTCACCATTCCCCCCAATCACCTGGAGGTGGGGGTATTTCTGCTTGATGTAGTGCACCATGGCAATCTGATACACGGAGTTCCCCTGGGAGGAGTCCTGTGAGGAGGGGGACAGGAAAGCTCAAGCTTCGGTGGCTAACAGTCCTCACCGGGGGAGGGGAATCAGAGCGGACAAACTCCTGAAATTGTACGAAAAATGTTGAGAAAACTCTTTTTTTTTCCCGCTGGGGAAACACTTGACAGCTCTCAGCAGACTGAGTCTCGAAGGTTGAGCACCACTAGTTTGTGGTCTCAGAGCAGACACAGCCCCGTCATACCCGCTGTATGGACCGGTCCTCACCGCAAGGAGGTGTTGCCTGGGGCCACAGCCTGTTCCCACCAACTCACTACCAGATGAAATTACTGAATTTCGCCCACCCTGGTGTCTTCATCGGACGGGTGGGTGTGGGATTGAACCTCAGGGAGCTGTGGTGAGGATCAAATGAGTTCATCCACATGAAGGTCTTAGTGCAGGACCCGGCAAGCAGGGGGTCCTCAAAGAATGTGAGCTCTAAGTATTAGGGTGCGGAGGGCCCTCCAAGGGGCCCCCAGTTTGCCCTGAGCCGTCAGAGTACCAGTGACCCTCCTAATTCCGATTCCAGGCTGCATTAGGGGCAAACCCCGGTCTCGGTAAGCGTCTGCCCTCCTGAACCACCGTGCCCGGGTGCAGTGCTCACATACCAGCACTATGACGTCAGCGCCCGCCTGGGTGAGCAGGTCCAGGCGGTACTTGTCATCCTCACGGCTGCCCACAGCCGCCCCACACAGCAGCTGCTTGTGGGAGTCCTTGGAGGCCAGAGGGTAATCCCTGTTCTTCTTCAGGTCAGTGCGGGCAATGATGGCCACCAGCTCATCACGATCGTTGACAATGGGCAGCTTGCCTGATGAGGAGTGCAGAGGTTAGGTGAAGGAGCAGGCCTCTTGGGGCTGGAGTGGGATTCGGGGATGGTAAGGACGGAACAGACCAGGCCAGAGATTCTACTGAAGTACCCAGACCAGCCACTAGGTGACAGCACCCACCCAGGAAATGCTCCTAGGGATTTGGCCCCCTGCCCAAGGAACAGGAAGCAAAGAAACCGCGGAGCCAAGTGGGTTCCGGAGCTCTTCCTGCCCTGCGGCCCAACCAGGCTGGGTGGGTGGCCCCCGAGCACTGGCAGCCTTTCACCGGCTAGGCCACAGGCCACAGTGGTCGAAAACTCCTAGCCAAGGCGCAAATGTAAGGCTGTCTTGCAGAGAGGAACACGTACCCTCTCCAATACCAGCCCCAGAAAACAATCCAGTATGAGCCAGGAAGGCACTGCCCAGTGTCTCCCATGGGGACCTAATGAATATTGTGTCAGCAGCCCCAATGTCAAATAAACTTAACTGCAGGACTTCTCAGGGCCTTTAATAAGCTGACATTCAATTTTTTAGTGGGATATGGGAGATAGAATCTATAGCAGCACGTTTCAGACTTTTTTTGTGATGAGCATTTCACAGGACGAGCTTTATGGGGAGACACAGTGTGAAGATGCTGAATAAGGGACAGGTTTTCCTAAGCCAGAAAAAGGATCTCAGGATTCATGCTCCAACCCGGGATTATTCAAACCTTCCCTAAGGCCCAGCCAGTCTGGTTGTTGGGACAATCTACAAAGCTCCGAAGGAACAGCGGGCCTGGGGTACTGGGAGCCAGACTGGGGGGTCTTGAGCTTTCTGCCCACTCCCAGGTACCTTTCTTACTGCGCTGCAGGATCTCATTTGCCTCTTTCAACGTTACGCCCGCTGGAGCCACCACCAGCTCATTCCGCGGAGTCATCACCTGTGGAGTCAGGAACATTTGCCTGCAGGTTGGCAGGTGAGAGAGAAGGGAGCCAGGCCTCCCTCTGGTCCCTGGTCACAGGCACCAGCCTGAGGCCCCAGGATGTGCGGTCCTCCCTCTGCCCTGCACGTACCTCACTAAGGAGAGTGGTGTGGTCCTTCTCGGCAAGAAAGTCAATGTCTCGGGAGGTTACGATGCCCACCAGCTTGCTGCCCATGGTGCCTGTCTCCGTGATGGGGATGCCGGAAAAGCCATGCCGAATCTTGGCCTCCAACACGTCGCCCACGGTATGCGAGGGGCTTAGCACCACGGGGTCCGTGATGAAGCCCTGTTCAAATTTCTGTGGGTGGAGACGGGGAAGGAAAAGGCTGGAAGAAGGCCGGAGGTGGTGTGCAACCAGCCATGCCACAGAGGAGGCAGGGCTCTCAATGGGGAGAGGGGCCGGTGGGCGAATGAGGGCTGGGCCCTGTGTCCCCAGTGTGGAGAAGGGCAGACAAGAGCCCACAGGAGTCAGCCAGGGGATGCACCAGCCTGCAGGGATGGCAAAGGAGGGGGCGGCCAGGTCGCATCTTGTTTCTGGGGACAGGCCTGGTACTTGCCTTGACCTTCCGCACCTCATTGGCCTGGAACTCCGGGGTGCAGTTGTGGTGAATGAAACCAATACCGCCCATCAGCTGGGGTGGAAGGGAAGCAGGATCAGTGCCAGGGGCCAACCCTCTGGCTCTGCAAACCCCACTTCTGAATCCAGCCCCCCACGTTCAGCCCCCCCACCCTCACCCCGGTGCCTGACTCACAGCCATGGCAATGGCCATGTCGGCTTCTGTCACAGTGTCCATTGGGGAGGAGATCAGCGGCGTCTTCAGGGTGATCTTCCGAGTCAGGGCTGAAGTCAGGTCCTGAGAATAGAGGCACGGTCTATGTGAAAAGTTTTACTGTTCAATCAACAAACATCTACTGAGCTCCTATGGGTCCCCGGCACCAGGACAGGCCTGCAGATCCAGCAGTGGACACGGCAGGTAAGGACCCTGCCATCCCTCCTGGAGGTTACAGTCTACTTGGAAAGAAAGATGACAAACACAAAAAACGAGATTATTTCAGTCAGGATAAAGGCTCCAAAGAAAGACAACAAATCCAAGTGACCACAGGAAGAAGGATGTGGTGGTCAGGGGAAGCCTCTCTCTTGGGGTGTGACAAGTGAGGACCAATCAAGTCAGAGTCTGAGGGACTGTCGCTACAGGCAGAGGGAGCTGTGTGTGTGAACCTGGCCTCTGTTCCCAGTCTTCCTGAGGTGTATTTAACATAGAAAAAGGCTAGCACAGTAGAAGAGGGGGGGCAGGCAGGGGCTAAGGGGCGAGAGGCAGGCAGGGGGGTGGGTGGGTGGTGAGGATGTGTAGCCTTGAAGGCCACGGAGAGGAACTCAGATTCAATGCTAGGAGGAGAAGCCACAGGAGGGTCTCAGGCAGAGGAGAGACATGCTCTGCTTTATGTTTTATAGATTTTTTTTTTAAGATTTTATTTATTTGACAGAGAGAGAGACAGCGAGAGAGGGAACACAAGCAGGGGTAGTGGGAGTGGGAGAAGCAGGCTTCCCGCCGAGCAGGGAGCCCGATGCGGGGCTTGATCCCAGGACCCTGAGATCACGACCTGAGCCGAAGGCAGACGCTTAACGACTGAACCACCCAGGCGCCTCTGCTTTATGTTTTAAAGAGGTCGCTCAGGCTCTGATGTGGAGAATGGACTCTACGTGACAAGGCCTGAGGCAGGGAGGCCACCAAGGAGGCTGCTGGGCAGGGCCAGGCGGGAGAGGCTGTGACTGGGAGGAGAAGGCGCAGGAAGGAGTCTATCAGACCTCCAGGAAAGTAGGGAACCAAGGGTCTGCCACTCAGGGGAGAGGTCAGAGCTGCAAATACACATTGGGGAGGAATCTGCCTCTGAGATTCAGGCCAACAGCTTGTGGATCCTAGCCTCCAAAGCACTCACAGACTTTGGTATAGAATTTTTGTGGAGATTCGTAGGCCCCTGAAGTCCATCTCACAGACCCTGGTTCAGAACCATGGCCCTGCAGTCTAGAGAACTCCACCTTCTCCTCTCCCATCATACCACAGGAGAAGAGCCACGCAGCCTTCCTGACCTAGGCCACAGGACAGGGAGACCCTTGATAGCCGGGAGGGGCCTTTTCCATCCCTTTCTTCCTCACACCCTGCCCAGGGTCTGGCACAAAGCCAGAGGGCCTGGTAAACTTTGTTAAACTGAACAGCTGAACCAAGACATCCTGCTTGCCATCATAAGGTACAGATCCAGAATAGCCCAAATTCTCCCCTAAAAATCCGTCCGCATCAGCACTGGCTACACAGGCTGGACGGGAGTCTCCCTGATACAAGAGTGATCCAGGCACACTGGGGCCTTTGGTCTTTCTTGAGGTTCAGACCTGAATAAACATCAGTAACAGCAACAAAGGAAACTATTTCTTTAATGTGCATGAATTCATCATAGAATAATCTAACTTGGGGCGCCTGGGTGGCTCAGTGGGTTAAGCCTCTGCCTTCAGCTCAGATCATGACCCCAGGATCCTGGGATCGAGTCCCGTATCCGGCTCCTTGCTCAGCGGGGAGCCTGCTTCTCCCTCTCCCTCTGTCTGCCGCTCCCCCTGCTTGTGCTCTTCTCTCGCTGTCTCTCTGACAAATAAATAAAAATCTTAAAAAAAAAAAAAAAGAAGAATCTAACTTTTCCATGAAATGACTTATACTTGTCAGCACTTACCCCTTGGCTTCTACGAGCTTGTCATATCTTAATTGTGTAAAGAACATTGTTCATTCACTTGGCTCATTGCTGAGCCCCTCCAATAAAGCGAGGCACCGTGTTTCCTTGTATTTGTCCAAAATCTAATTCTTTCGAATCCTCTTGCCAATTCCTGTGCATTACAGATCCACAAACAAGTGTGTCCACCTCATCCAAAGTCTCCAGAGTTGTACTGGCTCCTGTCATGTCCTTGCTCAGCATTTCAGACAAAATCTAATCCTTCCTGTCTATGGTAAGAGGGCTGCCATACCCATGCCCATCCCCTCCCAGGGCCTTTTTGAACCTCGCTACAGGCTCTGTCAGTGACAGCCCTCCCGCCCTGTGCCAGGCCCACCGCTCAGCATACCCCCGAATCCCCAAGGCTGCCTTTGCCCCATTAGACATGACCCACTGCACTGTGCCAGTTTCTCTTGCGGCAATAAAGGCTACATGCCCAAGAAAAGTCTCTCCCACACCCTGCCCTTGAGCAAGAAGCCAGCCTCTTCTACCACATACCTGGTCCCTCTCCCCCCAGGTCAGCAGAAGAGGTACTCACCACCTCATCAGCTATGAAGTCTATGAATCCTGGGAGAATCAGGAAGTCGCTGTGAAGACAGAAAAGTGAATGTTACTGGGTGGGGAGGGGTCCCCAAAAGGGGCAGGGCCTGCCATGCCTAGGGGAGGCAGCATGGGGTTGGGAAGAGGGGCAGAGACTGGAGCCCTCTGATCCTGGCGATTCCCTGGTCAGGGCTTGAAACACCCCCTCAAGCCCCCCACTAGCATCTTGCTGACTCCAGCCCAGAGACCTAGAGCCAAAGCCAGCAGAAGGTCTGTGGACCTGGGGCGCCACCAAGGCAGTTGGCCCCAAATGTCCATTGCCTTCAGGGCTCAGAGTTATGGAGGGACACAGAAGTTCCTGTAATGACACCCAGAGCACATACAGTGCCTGCCCTTGAACACTTCTCCATCTTGATAGGGGGAGACAGTCAGCAAACACGGAATGAACCCGAAAACCATTTAGTAGTGCAGCATGGCATGAACACCACAAAGCACAGGACAAGCTGCACAGCCCAGGGCCGGGGCTGCTGAGTCACACGGGGTTCAGAACAGCATGGAGGGACCCCAGGGGGCTGAGCATGGGGCGTGTTCGGACAGAGCAGGCACTCCACTCCAGTTGGACTGGGACAACCCACAGACGTGGCCTGGGATGGGAAAGGGGTGGAAGGGGGCTTCACAGCTGTTAGGACCAGGACACCGGGGCCCTGGTCAAAGCGTGGCAGCTCCCAACACTGGGGGCTGCCCACACTAGGGTGGGCCACAGTCACAGCAATCCCCAGGAGAGCGTAGGCCTGCAGGGGTATGGCAGAGTAGAGTGCCATAGCCCAGGGGCCCCATGGGCTCGATCTGCCTGAAGTCACAGGGCCTTGACAGACACACCCAAAAGCAAATGCTCCATACTTCAGGAACACTCCCAACCGGACTAAGCAAAGCAGCAGGCACCCCAGTGCAGGAAGGAAAAGCTCCAGGGTGGATCGGAGGGATGGGGTCTTTAACCTGCCCCAGACTTGGAGAAACTCCTAGGAATTTCCCTAGTGAGTTTTCCTAGAAGACACCAGTGAACAATATATCAAAGAGATACTTTCTCCCCCTTCGTCAAAGACCCCCAAACAAATAAAGAACCTTAACTGCCCCTGCCCCCTTGGCAGCCCTCTGTACAGTGAGGAGGCCTCTGTAGCTCACCAAGAGGCAAGAGGAGAAACGCTGGAGTCTGGGCCCCTGGACATTCTCTCAGCATTATCTATATCCCTCACCTGGCCCACACACCCCAGCCACGGCCAGGCAAGCGCGCCACTCGGGAATGACTGGGAATCCTGGTGTCTAGGGAAACTGCCTGCCAAGCAGGAATGCTTACAGGCGAGGGCAGGGACTGGCAGGAGACAGGGCAGGGGTGCTTTTGACTTACCAGCAACCCCACTCCTCCCAGTCCCAGGTTTTGATGCTCTTCCCTGGCATGGACACAGTCCTGCAGCCAGGAGGTGAGCTAGTGCCAGGTCTGCAGCCCGCAGGACAACTGGCCCAGGGCCCGTGGAAAAGCAAACTAAGCCAGAGGCAAACGGAGAGGTCTCATCCTCCTCCAAAATCCCATGTGGGGTGGGCTTGGGGTGGCAGTCACAGAAGACCCATGCCCAGGGGAGCACTAGTGCTAACCAGCGGGCACGCGGGGCACAAGTGGAAGGAAGGCTGGACAGGTCCGTGGGAAAAAGGAGCCATCCCAACTGGCCAGCTGGGCCTCACCTGGAGGCAACACCCAAGCAGCTGCCTTAGCTGGGCTCCAGGGTCCCTTCTGCACTCATGTGAGCTGGGAGCGAGAGGGTGTTCTGGACCAAGGTCTGGAAAAAGTCTCTCCATAACTCCCACATCTCCAGTTCCCACATGCCCCAAGGCCCCTCCATGGGGCCAAAATGCCCACGAGAGGAGGAAGGGGGCAGGCCGAACCCGGATCCGACCATAAACGGGGCATGGCACCGAGGGCCCGCGATGTCGCTGTGCCACGTCCGTCTGCTCTCAGCGCGGGCCTCCTTCCTTCCTTCGCCCAGCCCCCCACCCCCACCCCAAGTCACTCGAATCGGGGCCGGAGAACGCGGGCGTCCGAGGGGGGAACGGCGCACGTGCAGGGCCGGAGCCGGGGGATCGCGGCGCGCGGGTGGGTGCACCGAGGTGGGGCCGAGGCCCCCAGGCGCTTACTTGTAGGTGAGGCCGTCGGCGTTGGCGAAGAGCTGCTGCGCGGTGAGCCCATCCTCGGGCACGTAGCCGGTGCCGCCGCTGATCAGGTAGTCCGCCATGCTGCTGGGAGACACCGCGACCCGACATAAACACCCGCGCGGGCCGCCCCGCTGCTGTGGCTGCTGTCGCCGCGGCTGTGCTGACGCCGCGCCGCGGCCACGCTGCCGCCGCGGGCCAGGCGGGCCGGGGGCGGGGGCTGCGGCAGCGGCGAGGCGGGCCCGGGGCGCC